>NW_012269216.1:5854-12900 GCF_000151885.1 Dipodomys ordii
TTTTTTATTGTGAAAATACTGTACAGAGGGGTTACAATTACATGGGCAAGATAATGAGTACATTTCTTATCAAGCATTGTAGCCTCCTCCTTTGTTTCCCCTTCCCATCCCTTCCCATCCTCCCCCCCCCGTAATTTTATAACTTTATATATACAAATACATATAACTATAGCCATGTATTTCAACATAGCAAAAAATGCTATGCCAGCAATTTGTCGGATCATAAGCTAATTACTGGCTCATACAACTAGCTTCTCAGGAGGCTGAGACCTGAGAATCAAGGTTTGAAGCCAGTCCAGGCTGGTCCATGACTCTCATCTCCAATTAACCAGCAAATAGCCAGAAGTAAGCTCTGGCTCAAGTGGTAGAGTACTAGCCTTGAGCATAAAAAAAACATGCTTAGAGACAGTGCCCAGATCCTAAGTTCAGAACCAGTACAAACACACACACACACACAGAGAATTTGAAGATTCCCAACAGAAGATGAGCATAGTAATTACCCTTATTTAATCATTACACATTATAGACAAATGTATCAAATTATCGCACTGAACTTCATAAATAAATACAAATACTATGTCAATTAGAATTTTTTTTTCCCCAGGGCTGAGGACCGAACCCAGGGTCTTATGCGCGCCGGGCAGGTGCCCTTCCACTGGGCTAAACCCCCAGCCCCTCAATTAGAATTTTTTAAGAGTATATTTGCAATTAAATATTAAGTATAGACTAATACAAACAACAAGCAAACGAAGGAAAAGGGACAGTCAAGAAAACAGGAACTAGTATGTAAATTGTAACATTTAAGCCTAAACACATCAGTAATTACTTTAAGAGTAAATAGCCTAAAGTACCAATTAAATGACAGAGACAGACATGGAAGAAAAAAAATATATCTATATGCTCAATACAAAACACATTGTCTTTGCCTGATTTGCCCAGAGACAGAGTTGAAACAAAACATGTGCAGTTCCAATGAGCAAACAAAGACAAAGGAAGTAATGGGGAGGAAAATTATAAATGACTTAGACTAAGAATGCAACTTCATGTCTTAGGGAGAGAATTCTTTTAATATTTTTAAAGCACTAATCATAAAGACAAAAATTAGTAAACTTGTTTACATTAAAATACTAAAAATAGGGCTATTTATTAAAATGCAGCAATCTTAAGGAATAAAGAACAATATGCTTAACACGGCTGGGAAGGTAGCTCAGTGGTAGAGCGTTTGCCTTGCATCCATGAGGTCCTGGTTCGATTCCCCAGCACCACATAAGCAAAAAGAAAAAAAAGCCGGAAGTGGCGCTGTGGCTCAAGTGGTAGAGTGCTAGCCTTGAGCTGATGAGCTGAGGGACAGCACCCAGGCCCAGAGTTCAGGCCCCACGACCAGACCCAAAAAAAAGAAATGTTTAATATAAATAATAATCAAAGTACTCATTGTATGTATGCATACACACATACATATATAGACACAAATATATATTAAACATATACATAAATAGTAATTAAGTAATTAGAAAATAGTCAAATTAATGAAAATAGGAAATAAAATTTAACAGATAATATAGGGGGAAAAAGATATTCAAATAGTCAATAAATGACAACAGGCACATAATTTCTTGATAAACAAGAAAAAACTCTAAAATAAAAATGATCGGTACTTAGCTTCCCCAAGACTAAAAGTCCAGTGACTGACAATATCTACCTTAGGCAAGCATAAAAATCAACAGGAGGGGCTGAGAAGGTGGCTCAGTGGTAGATTGCTTGCCTTGCATGCATGAGGCCCTGAGTTCAATTCCTCAGCACCACATAAGCAGAAAAAACCAGAAGTGGTGCTCTGGCAGTAGTGGCAAAGCTCTAGCCTTGAGTTGAAGAGCTGAGGGACAGTGCCCAGGACCAGAGTTCAAGCCCCACAACGGACCAAAAAGAAAAAAATCAACAGGAATTTTTTTTACTGCTCTTGGGAGTCTGAATTGTTTCAGTCCCCTGGAGAAAAAAATAATTTATCCTCTACTACAGTTGAAAACTTGCATCTTTCATGACTTACTTTTACTCCGTCCAACATGCACATGTGATCCAAAAGACATACACAAGCATAGAAGAATTCATCAGCTACAGAATGAACCAATAAATTATGGTATGTCCACATCTGGAATACCAGGACAATACTCAATGATGTGGAATAATATTTAAAATATATACAAAAGAAAAATTTGTTACATTATATAGATATCCATTACTATATAATACTCTACAAAGAAAATCTCAGCAATGTTACTCACTTGGACACCTTGGTGAAAATGAATTGTACAACTTATGAATAGGAGCTAAAACCTGAGAGAAAACAAGGGAAGGGGTGACATTGCCCAAAAAGAAATGTACCCTTTACTTGACTTACATAACTATAGCCCCTCTGTACATTACATTTACAGTAACAATAAAACAATTTTATTTATTTATTTTTTGCCATTCATGGGGCCTGAACTCTGGGCCTGGGCGCTGTCCCTCAGCTCTTCAGCTCAAGGCTAGCACTCTACTACTTGAGCCACAGCACCACGTCTGGCTTTTTCTGCTTATGTGGTGCTGACACATCGAACCCAGTGCTCCATGCATGCAAGGCAAGCATTCTAACACTGAGCCACCTTCCCAGCCCTAAAATAAATTTTAAAGAAGAAATCAAAGACATAATTTCCATGAAGATAATGAAAGTCCAGGCACCAGTGGCTCAAACCTAGCCTGGGTAAAGTCCATGAGACTCTTATCTTAAATTGACCACCAAAAAACAAGCTACAAGTGGAGCTGTGGCTTGAGTGGTAAAGTGCTAACCTCCAGCAAAAAAGCTCAGGGACAGCACCCAGGCCCTGAGTTCAAGCCCCAGAACCAACACAAAAATACAGTGATAGAAGTTTCATTTGGGCCAGAGACAGGATAGTTAAAAGGTTGAGGACATTTCTGTACTGCTAATGTTGTTCTACTCCTCATGTGAAATGATGTTTACACAAGTTTGTAGCTTGTGTTAACTGAGTTATACATTTATGTTTTGTTCATTTTTTCTAAAAATGTGTACAATTTCATGGGGAAAGAAGGTATTTTTAAAAGGACTGCAGGTGTCCAAGACAACTCAAAACAAAACACCCTTGAGAGAATTATGGCCTATTTTTTCTTTAGTTAATGACCTTGGTTTTTATATTCTTGGGCTCGTTCTCCAGTGGTAAGTCACAAGCACTGGACAGTTGTTTAGAGTAAAAATTCTACTTTATTACTATGGGATAAAACTTGATGTGCAACCTGTATTTAAATACACCCCCCTCCTTCTGTTGCGTGTGCCATCAATGCACCATTAAGTGCAGTCTGGCCTAATAAACAATTCCATTCTCTATCTCTTTTACAAAATTTCCAAAAGTATCTTCCCAGGAAAGCAATAACTCATGAGTGGTCTGGCTATTATTTTTGTATTGCTATGTGACATGTTTTGAAGCTTCTTTTCAATATTCCCTAATGACCTAAGAGCTTGTTGTGTTTATTCTCAGAACCATGACACTCTCCTTACACTGCTTTCTTAAAGGTCATGATATCCAACAACTCTAAATACAATTATCCTTTCTGGGGTTTTGTATTCAATCTCTCTTATGAGACAATACTTTTTTCATCTCCAGTTTCCAAAGCACAAATCAAATTATGCTTCTCTTGTGCTTAAACTCTAATAGCTTCTCCTCAGAACAAAGAACAAACTTATGCATGTGTCTAAGGGCCTCCAAAATACAACTTCAATCATTTTTTTCTGAGTCTCATTTTCTAAGAAAACTATTCTCTCTCATAAAACAACCTCTCAAAAGTGAGATGAAGCCACGTGCTGGAGGTTCACACCTGTAATCCTAGCTACTCGGGAGGTTGAAATCTCAGGACTGCCATTATAAGCCAGCCTGGGCAAGAAAGACTCCAACTGACCACCAAAAAAGCTGACATGGAGCTGTGGCTTAAGCGGTAAGGCTCTAGCCTTGAGCAAAAATGCCTGGGGACAGGGCATGGGTGGAACACACTAAAAAAGTAACACACTATTCCCATATATTCATTTGACTTTACCTGCCATAGAGTTGTGTCAAACTGGAAATTAGTCAAATCTCCTTTAAAAACACAGATGCCAAAGTTACAGGTATAGTACTTATACTTATGACTTCCACTTAATACCATGAAAAAATTTTTTTAGGTTTATTCTTGTACTACTTTTACTATATCCTTAACATCTAAAACAGCCTCTCATTTTTAATTATTTTTTGGTTATTTTGTAGTAAAGTTGGGAACTTCAACACCCTACTTTTGTCAATGGATGCATCACACAGAAAATCAACATAAAAATATCATGCTTAAACCCAAAAGATACCTATATAACAATCTTAAATTACATAGAATGTAATTTAAGATAGATCATATATTTGGACACAAGTCTCAACAAATTCAAAAAATTAAAATCATATATTTTCTAATAGAATGAAATTAAAAATCAATTACAAAAGAGCCTTTAGAAACTGTTCAGATGAAGGAAAATTAAAAAACAAGTTACTGAACAATAGGTCTTTGAAGAAAGCAAGAGAAATTTAAGTTGTTCTTGCTCATATATAGATGGAAGCACAGCATACCAAAACATATATAATGTAGCAAAATAAGTACTCAAGGTAAGCTCATAGCAATAAGTGCCTATATCCCCCATACCCTTCCATGCTAAATAGACTTCAATCTAACCATGCATCTTTAACAAACAAAGCAAAAACAAAGCAAACACAAAATTAGCAGAAAAAAATAACACAGACCAGAGCAGAAATAAAATAGATGTTCGGGAAAGGAAGAAAAAAATCAATTAGATGAAGTTGACATTTGAAATGATAAAGTCAAAAAACTTTCAGCTAAACTAACCAAGAAAAAAACAAAAACCCAAATAAAATCAGAGATGAAAAAGCTGTTTTAACTGCTACCAAAGAAATACAAAACATCATTAGGAACTATTATGAACAATACATACCAACAATTTGGAAAACTTAGAACAAATGGATAATTTCCTGGACACATAATCTACCAAAGTTGAGCCATGAAGATAGAGGAGTTCTGAACAGACTAATAATAAATAGTGTGGTTGAATCAGTTAAAAGAGTCTAAAGAAGGGGCTTGGAATGTGGCTTAGTGGTAGAGTGTTTGCCTTGCATGCATGGAGCTGTGGGTTCGATTCCTCAGCACCACATAAACAGAAAAAGCCAGACGTGGTGCTGTGGCTCAAGTGGTAGAGTGCTAGCCTTGAGCACAGAAAGGCTCAAGGCCCTGAGTTCAAGGTCCAGGACCAGCAAAAAAAAAAAAAGTCTAAAGAAGAGTCTAAAACCAGAAAAATTCACTGCTAAATTCTTCCAAGCTTTTA
Organism: Dipodomys ordii; assembly: GCF_000151885.1. Classification (NCBI taxonomy): domain Eukaryota; kingdom Metazoa; phylum Chordata; class Mammalia; order Rodentia; family Heteromyidae; genus Dipodomys; species Dipodomys ordii. The sequence continues at coordinate 11,253 of NW_012269216.1, forward strand.
AGAAAGAACTCTAACAGCAATTTTTCTTTCTCCAAAAATTTGAAAGGAAGGGAATTCCTCAAAACTCATCCTATGAGGCCATTAATATTCTGATACTAAAATCAGATAATAGCAATATCCCTGATAAACACAAATGCAAATTTTCTCAACAAAATACTAACACATTAAATCCAACAGCACATCACAAAGACCATTGGTCCCAATCAATTGGTCCCTGAGGTGTAAGCATGGTTCAAAATAACCCAAATCAATAGATATAATAAATCAATGGACAAAGGATATAAGGCACACAGAAAACAAATAAAATGTTAACATCCCTTCAGATACTAAGCAAGGCACAGGACATCCTACAGAAAAATCAATCAGGATCTGATGGCCCCCAAGATGTACAACACCAAAACCACCACCCTCCAGGCACTATAGTACAATATGGGGTATGAGCCAGGAGCTGGTAGCTCAAGCCTATAATCCTGGCTATTCAGGAGGCCAAGATCCAAGGATCACAGTTCAATGCCAGTCCAGGAAGGAAAGTCTGTGAGACTCTTTTTTCTTTATTAAACTACCCAAAAAGCTGTGGCTCAAGTGGTAGAGTGCTAGCCTTGAGCTGATGAGCTGAGGGACAGCACCCAGGCCCAGAGTTCAGGCCCCACGACCAGACCCAAAAAAAAGAAATGTTTAATATAAATAATAATCAAAGTACTCATTGTATGTATGCATACACACATACATATATAGACACAAATATATATTAAACATATACATAAATAGTAATTAAGTAATTAGAAAATAGTCAAATTAATGAAAATAGGAAATAAAATTTAACAGATAATATAGGGGGAAAAAGATATTCAAATAGTCAATAAATGACAACAGGCACATAATTTCTTGATAAACAAGAAAAAACTCTAAAATAAAAATGATCGGTACTTAGCTTCCCCAAGACTAAAAGTCCAGTGACTGACAATATCTACCTTAGGCAAGCATAAAAATCAACAGGAGGGGCTGAGAAGGTGGCTCAGTGGTAGATTGCTTGCCTTGCATGCATGAGGCCCTGAGTTCAATTCCTCAGCACCACATAAGCAGAAAAAACCAGAAGTGGTGCTCTGGCAGTAGTGGCAAAGCTCTAGCCTTGAGTTGAAGAGCTGAGGGACAGTGCCCAGGACCAGAGTTCAAGCCCCACAACGGACCAAAAAGAAAAAAATCAACAGGAATTTTTTTTACTGCTCTTGGGAGTCTGAATTGTTTCAGTCCCCTGGAGAAAAAAATAATTTATCCTCTACTACAGTTGAAAACTTGCATCTTTCATGACTTACTTTTACTCCGTCCAACATGCACATGTGATCCAAAAGACATACACAAGCATAGAAGAATTCATCAGCTACAGAATGAACCAATAAATTATGGTATGTCCACATCTGGAATACCAGGACAATACTCAATGATGTGGAATAATATTTAAAATATATACAAAAGAAAAATTTGTTACATTATATAGATATCCATTACTATATAATACTCTACAAAGAAAATCTCAGCAATGTTACTCACTTGGACACCTTGGTGAAAATGAATTGTACAACTTATGAATAGGAGCTAAAACCTGAGAGAAAACAAGGGAAGGGGTGACATTGCCCAAAAAGAAATGTAC
>NW_012269217.1:0-5357 GCF_000151885.1 Dipodomys ordii
CACTTATTTATTGGGCAGTTGTTTCTTTGAGGATTTGTTGTTGGGGGATTTAATTTTTTGAGTTCCAGGTATATTGTAGATATGAGACCCTTGTCCATTGTATGGCTAGTGAAGATCTTCTCCCAATCTGTGGGCTTTCTATTGATCTTGCTAGCTATGTCCTTTGCCATGCAGAAGCTCTGCAATTTCATGCAATCCCATTGGTCCAACCTTTCTTTGATTTGTTGTGTTTCTGAGTCTCTATTAAGAAAATTTCGGCCTGTTCCAAGGAGACCTAGGGCTTTCCTATTCCATTCTGTAATGTTTTCAGAGTGTCTGCTTTGACTCTGAGGTCTTTGATTATTTGGAGTTGATTCTGGTGCAGGGTGATATATAAGGATCTAGCTTTAGTTTTCTACAAGTAATTAACCAATTTTGCCAGCACCATTTACTGAAGAGGCTGTTTTTCTTCCATTCTATTTTTTTTTTAGCTCCCTTATCGAAGATTAGATGGCTATAGGTCTGTAGGTTCATTTCTGGATTGTCAATTCTATTCCATTGATCCTGAGGTCTGTTCTTGTGCCAGTACCAAGCAGTTTTGAAGCAACTCCATTCATAATAGCCCCACAAAAAATTAAATACCTAGGAATTAACTAAAGAAGTGAAGGACCTCTATGATGAAAACTTTAAAAACCTGAAAAAGGAAATCAAAACAGATCTTAGAAAGTGGCAAAATCTCCCATGCTCCTGGATTGCAAGGATCAACATGGTGAAAATGGCAATACTTCCCAAGGCTATCTACAAATTCAATGCGATACCTATCAATATTCCAACCTCATTCTTTAAGGAAATAGAAGAGGCTATCCAAAAATTCATATGGAACAATAAAAGACCCCAAATAGCAAAAACGATCCTCAACAGAGAGAACAGTGCTGGGGGAATATCAATATCAAATTTCAAACTCTTGCTCTTAACAACTATTCTTTACCGAGAAATGAGGATCTTGTCATGAAAAGCGACATTGACACTGTAGTCATTTAGGAAATTTTTGCCCTAATTTTTCCTCATTCCTTCACGTTTTCTATTCCTTCCTCCCTTCCTCTTCTCCTTCTTCCATCCATTCCACAAAGCTTGTTGTCCACACCATCTCCCACACTATTCTAGGCTCAGGGATACAAAGTCCTAAGACATTTCTGGCCTTAGGGTCCAGGCTAAGGGTTGAAACAGACACCTAATTACCCTTCCTTGGCTACAGTGTCATTGAAACTTCTTGAAAAATGGATATATGAAATGCTTATAGGGGCACAAAGAAGGTTCTGCCAGGATTGAGTGGGAGTGGGAGGAAAGCAGGGAAACCTGATAGAGTAGAAATAGTACTTGCTATATCTCAATGGCAGGGCCCCCTAGAAACAGAGGCTCCAGGCTGATGGGCTACACAGTGATGGGAACTAGCATATGACCTGATGAGGGAATTTAAGCAGTAGGCATGGCTGGAGCCTAATGTGTATGTTCTAGAATGGTGGGAGGCTGAAGGGAAGGCAAGGCAAAGTACAGTGGAAGGTGCTATGTAAGCTAAGTAACCTTCAGTGGGCTTTTTAAGTTAAATATAAAAATTGTGAAAGGATTTAAGCATGGTGACAGAATCATATTTATTTCTGAAAGCTCCCTCAGGTAGTAGGATTGAGAATGTATGTTTATGGGGGGAGGAAATTTATAATATGAGTTGTTGTTTTTTTTGGTCGGTCGTGGGGCTTGAACTCTGGGCCTGGGCGCTGTCCCTCAGCTCTTCAGCTCAAGGCAAGCGCTCTACCACTTGAGCCACAGCACCACTTCCGGTTTTCTAGTGGTTTATTGGAGATAGGAGTCTCACGGTCTCTCCTGCCCGGGCTGGCTTTGAACCGCAATCCTCAGATCTCAGCCTCCTGAGTAGCTAGGATTACAGGCGTGAGCCACCAGCGCCCGGCTCCTAATTTTTAAGTCTATACTATGCTATAGCTTTCTTTGTCTCATCAAATGTTAAATCTAGCATATCTTGTGAACTATGGGTTCCCAGGCACCTTGGGACATATTAACATAGCATAGCTTCTGCAGATGGGTGAGAACCAAGAGTGAGGGTCTTGACTACCTGCTTTGATGCTCAACTCTCATGTGCATGCCATCTAATGTTGGCCAAGCCAATTATCCCTATTGAGCCTCAGTTTCTTAATTTATAAAATAAGAGTAATAACTGACTTTCATATAGTTGATGAGATGATTCAGTGAACTTACACATCTATTCCTCTTTGTACAGTATCTGGCTCATAGTATTTAATAAATATAGCTAATGACACTCTAGTGTCGAATAAGTACTAATCTAGAGTCCTGAGCAGTTTTACAAGTTGAAATACTATGGTGGCTTCTTTTACTAATGATTCATATATGAAGTCACAAAGGAACCAATGTATAGGATATGGAATGTTAGTCATTAACTCCTTGGATATTCAATTAAGGGTTTGGAGCACTGTTTGCTGCTAAACTTTACTGATGACCCATAAAGGACTTCCATTAGTCTTGTGTCATACAGCAGGAATCACTCTTTTCCTCCCAGTGCTCAAGACAGACTGCAGCACAGGGTAAACACTTTGCAGATGTTCTCTGAATAAATGGTTTCACACTTTGTATTTAAGAACCGGAAAGAATAATAACATTTGGCAGTAAACCCATTGGTCCACTCTCAGATCTGAGCCTGTGACATTGTTGAATTTGTTTTCAGGGAACTTGGGGGCATCCCATGACAATCAAAGCAGAATTCTTCTGATATCAATGTTTGGCTTTCTGCTTTGATCAATAGGCTTATTATTTGCCCTTGAACCTCTGTGGTGCTGGAGAATCACAGACATTTCTCAGGTTGATTTACATGGCAATAAATAATCTGTGCTGTCTATTGCTTGTCCCATCAATGTCTGCCTGTTCATAAAACCCTTGACTCAGCAGCCCTAAAGCTAGAACACAGTGGACATGTAAACTTGAGTTACAGATATGTGTATGTGGAACAAGCTGGGTAGGTTCATTGTTGCTGTATTGCTCCATAATGGGTCCAGAAGTTAAATACTTACCTATCAGTGACAGTGAGGTTCTATCTGGCTTTGTTATTGTAGTTACCTTGTCATTTATTTTTATTTATTTTTATATTTCTGTATGTGCTAGTTATCACATACATTATTTCATCTAATCTTTTCAATGCCTGAATTAGGTGATTCTACCCTCTTTACAGATGTGTAAACAAACTCAAAAAATCTTTTTTTTCTGAGCTGGGCGCTGGTGGCTCACGCCTGTAATCCTAGCTACTCAGGAGGCTGAGAGCTGAGGATTGCGGTTCAAAGCCAGCCCGGGCAGGAGAGACCGTGAGACTCCTATTTCCAACAAACCACCAGAAAACCGGAAGTGGTGCTGTAGCTCAAGTGGTAGAGTGCTCGCCTTGAGCTGAAGAGCTGAGGGACAGCGCCCAGGCCCAGAGTTCAAGCCCCACGACCGACCAAAAAAAAAATCTTTTTTTTTCTGAAATCACATGGTCCATGAGCTGTGGACCTAAGAAATGTTCTGACTGCAAAGTTCATGACATTTTCCTCATTTAAAATGCTGTTTCTGCTTCTGCATTTCCTTTGTGGCTAAGTTGGTACCCTGCTGCTAAGATCCAAAAGTTTCTCATACCATTCAGAGATGAACTTTAAATTTCTTAACAACACTGCAGACATGAAATTTATAGTCACAAACATAGCCAGATTACTTTCTTATTATCCATCTATTTAGGAAATTTACAGTTTCCAATTTTAATATGTCCCAATTACCTGTTTTATATAATAAATATCTCTTAGTCATGACAGAATTACTGAGTATAGATCACCTGAAGAAGGCTCTATCTCAATAAGCAGAGTTGCAACTAAAGATTTGTGAATTAATTGGGAAAATTGCAAATCAGGTAGTCAGTGAAATAATTCATTGTCACATCCAATCAATAAACTTTGTAAATCAACTTATTTAATTCAAAAAATGATCTATATAGATCAAGCAACCAATTAAACAATTAGCATACACTATACAATTAATTAATGTAAGCATCAATCATGTAATTAAAACTCCAAATTTAAACTACAGAATTTAGAATTCTATTGCCTTCTGAAAATCAGCATGCTTCTGAATGCTAGTGGATTTTCAGTTTCTCACATCATCTTTGAAGCATGGTATCTCAATGTTTTTACCTCAATTCAATTTTGAATTGTCTCTGTTAGTATAGTTTCCCAATCTTCTTTTCTTTTCTATTGTTTTCTTTTTTTTTTTTTTTTTTGCACCAGTTCTGGAGCTTGAACTCAGAAGGGCCTGGGCTCTGTCCCTGAGCTACTTTTGCTCAAGGCAGCACTCGACCACTTGAGCCACAATGCCACTTCGACATTGAGGTAGTTTGTTGGAGATAGTCTTATGGACACTAGGTGCTGGTGGCTCACTACTACCTAGCTACTTGAGGTTGAGATCTGAGGATCACAGTTCAAAGCCAGTCTAAGCAGGAAAGTCCATGAGACTCTTATCCCCAGTTTACCACTAGAAAACTAGAAGTGGTACTGTGACTCAAAGGGGTAGAGTGCTAGCTTTGAGCTTTGAACTCAGGGACACCACCCAGGCCCCAGTTCAAGCCCCACAACCAAACAAAAAAAAAAAAGTCTCACAGATTTTCCTGCCCCAGTTGGCTTCCAAATGCAATCCTCAGATCTCAGCCTCCTGAGTATCTAGGATTACAGGCGTGAGCCACCAGCACCCAGCTCCCATTCTTTTTTAACAAATTGAAAGTTTACTTCTCCCTAGGATGGAGAGGAGGCTGTGTGTTGGTTCTAACCTGGATAAGGTTGGGATTTAGAAGTTCTGACTGATTTCTAGAGGCATGGGAAATGCTCAGAAGTGGTGGAGAGGGTCTCTGCATCAGGATAAAACAGGCCATTTGCTTTTACTCTGCTCCAGGTCCCATAATGTTTGGAGTCAGGTCTTGTGAGTGAGTTAATTACTAATTAAGGAAAGGAAAACTGTCTAGATGGTCCTGGTTACCTTTACTTCCCCATACCTACAAAATAGGTTGTGTCTTAATCCTACCCTCTATTTGTGTTTGTATCTAGTTACAATTAGGGGGTACTTACTTTTTTCCCTACTAACCCATAAACTTTCTTTAGGGCTTATACTAAATCTCACCTTGGTCTCAGGGATTGAATTGTATGTTTTACTTACAACAGGCACTCAATAAAGTTGAAAGATTAAAAATATTATGGCTCCTCTCCTTTCCCATTGTTTTTCCCCTTTGCTTTGTCACGTTTTCTCCCAATCAGATGAAGTAGTATTTGAGGATTCTTTTTTTT
>NW_012269217.1:7833-9191 GCF_000151885.1 Dipodomys ordii
TTTTTGGTTTTTTTGGGTTTTTTTGAGATGAGTTTCATGGCCTTTCCTGCCTAGGCTGGCTTTGAATAGTGATCCTCAGATCTCAGCCTCCTGAGTAGCTAATATTACAGATACGAGCCACTGGTGCCTGGCTCCCTTTTATTTTTGTTGAATAACTTCCTTAGGATCATTTCTTCTATGTAGGATTATTGGTCAGAAGGCATAAACTTCTTTAGAATCCTTAAATTTTGGGGCCGGGAAGGTGGCTCAGTGGTAGAGCGCTTGCCTTGCATGCATGAGGCCCTGGGTTCGATTCCTCAGCACCACATAAGCAAAAAGAAAAAAGTGGTGCTGTGGCTCAAGTGGAAGAGCACTAGCCTTGAGCTGAAGAGCTGAGGGACAGCGCCCAGGCCCAGAGTTCAGGCCCCACAACTGGACCAAAAAAAAACCCAAAAAACAGAAGTGTAGCTGAGCTTGGCTTCACTTTCTGCTCATGGTCTCCTACAGCTGAAATCTAGATGTTGGGCTTTTATGGGAGATTGTAAGGTTATTAGCAAAATACGATCCTTAGCTTCTACAAGACAGATGTCCGTATTACCTTGCTGGCTGCTGGCTGGGGGTGTTTTCAGCTTTTACAGGTTACCCATATCCTTTGGTTCATGGCTCTCTTCCTTCATTTTCAAAGCAATAAAAAGTAGGTCAAACCATCCTTATGTTTTGAATTTCTCTGACTTCTTTTTCTGCCTCCATTTTCTTTTTTTTTTTGGGTCCGGTAATGGGGCCTGAATTCTGGGCCTGGGCGCTGTCCCTCAGCTCTTCAGCTCAAGGCTAGCGCTCTACCACTTGAGCCACAGTGCCACTTCCGACTTTTTTTTTCTGCTTATGTGGTGTTGAGGAATCGAACCCAGGGCCTCATGCATGCAAGGCAAGCGCTCTACCACTGAGCCACCTTCCCAGCCCTCTGCCTCCATTTTCAAGGGAAGGTACAATGCCATATAACTTATCTCCATCATGGAATAACACTGAGGAGTGGAAATCATGGAGGCCAAAATTCTCCCTGCCACATGCAGGAAATGAGTTTAAAGTAGACTTGAAGCAGATAATCTACATAAGGCTTTATAGGGATAACAGGTTGGAAGTAGAGGCAGGGAGGATATTGCTGTCCAGATGTGAGATGAAAGTATCTTGGAGATAAAAAGAAGGGGGCTGGGAAGGTGGCTCAATGGTATTGCGCTTGTTGCATGCATGAGGGCCTGGGTTCGATTCCTCAGCACCACATAAGCAAAAAGAAAAAAGCCAGAAGTGGCGCTGTGGTGCAAGTGGTAGAGCGCTAGCCTTGAGCTGAAGAGCTGAGGGACAGTGCCCAGGCCCAGAGTTCA
>NW_012269218.1:0-2042 GCF_000151885.1 Dipodomys ordii
GCGTACATTTCTTACCAAGCATTGCAGCCTCCTCCTTTGTTTACCCTTCCCATCCCTTCCCAGCCTCCCCCCTCCCCCCATCCCAATCCTTCTCCGCACTGTAAAGCTCGTTTTGGACATGACAACTTGTACTTCTCATTGTTGCAACAGGGACCAGCAGCTTTTGAATTAACTCCAGTAACAGGAAGACAAAGCAATCCAGACTCCTCAGCCCTGCCTTCAAGGGTACTGATTTGAGTGTGAGGTTTCAGTAGGAAAAGGAGAAAAAGTGAGGCGCCAGAAGCAAGATGTTTATCAGTCTTGATCCAGTTGCTTAAGGATTAGTAAGGTAGGGCCTTCCAGAGATAAGAGATAGCTATTGACTGATATATTTGCCATTGCTATTATAGTTTAGACTCATCAAAAGATATTTATCTGGACTGTTGTTCCTAAAATCAAGTTGGCTGCAGGAGAAAATGACTAGAAGCAAAAGGAGAGAGGTGTAAAATGAAGACAGTGATTCTAAGCATTTATCCTGCTGTTAGTTATCTATCCAGCATCTGCAGGTATCTTCAGGCCCAAGTGAAAAGTCAGCACTTTTAGCAAATGCAGGCTTTGAGCTCTCTCCCCTAATGTCATAGGGTGTTATTTGTCTCAGTCACTGCTATTTCCCCAGGATCTAATACAGGGAGTAGTTCAGGAAAAGCACATGGAACAGAAAGAATTTGGCCTTCAAGGCACCAATAAAATTTCTCTCCTGAACATTTCCCTAACCTTGCAGCCTTCATAACTTCCTTCGCTGAGTCCTGGGGTTCATCTTTTTTTTTTTTTTTTTTGCACACATACACCTATACTTCAAGTGGGGGAGAGCAGGCTTTTGCGGTCCTGGCATCTAACATGACTTGAGGCTGCTGATTGTTACTGATAGTAAAGACTGGGGAGGTCGAGAGAGAGAGAGAGAGAGAGAGAGAGAGAGAGAGAGAGAGAGAGAGAGGGAGGGAGAGAGGGAGGGAGAGAGGGAGAGTGCAGAATGCATAAAGACTTCAAGCCAGTGTATCCAGTTCTCATCACCATCAGAAAAAGAATTCAGAGATGAGACAAAGTAAGGACTCGTGGGGAGGCTTATTACAGGGTGGAAGTACATTCTCTAGGGGGAGTGTGGGCTTCTTGAGAGAGTTGCTTCCCCTTCCCTGGAATTTTGGATTACATCTGATGGGCAGACTTTAAAGGACAGGAGGATTGTCTATGAGTTAAAATGGGGGAAAGCCTTGGAATGACAGGAATTGGTTAGATATTTCCCCTGTTTTGTCGTGTGTGTGTGTGTGTGTGTGTGTGTGTGTGTGTGTGTGTGTGTTGTGCCTTTTGTGCTCACTGCCTAAGCTACAGCTCCATTTCTAGCTTTTTGGTGATTAATAGGAGATAAGAGTTTCAAGGATCTTCTTGCCCAGGCTAGCTCCAAACTATGAGATTTCAGATCTCAGCCTCTTGAGTAGCTACAGGTATGAGCCACCTGCACCCAACTCCATTCTGTCCTTATATGTCCTTATTTTTGAACCTGTCATGGCATATCATAGGTACAACCAAATCTGCAAGGCTAGTGATATAGAGATGCCCTTATAATAAGACAAAGGTGGGACTGGGAAGGTGGCTCAGTGGCAGAGTGCTTGCCTTGCATGCATGAGGCCCTGGGTTTGATTCCTCAGCACCACATAAGCAGAAAAAGCTGGAAGTGGCTCAAGTGGTAGAGCACTAGCCTTGAGCTGAAGAGCTGAGGTACAGTGCCCAGGCCCAGAGTTCAGGCCCTATGACTGGCCAAAAAAAAAGACAAAGGGCAGTCAGTGGTCATCTAAGATGGCCAGCTTTGGGAAGTCTTATTTGTCAGTGTTTGAGTGGTCATGCAGTAATGCTGCTCCAATGTTGATGAGAACAAAAGGCGTTGTATGGGCTGGCTGAGGTGTGAGGGCTGCGAGTTCTCAGACAGGCAGGGAACAGGCAGAAGCCTTCCCTTTCATTCTTTCCCTCTTCCCCTCACCTTTCCTTTCCTTTTTTTTTTGGGGGGGGGG
>NW_012269218.1:7472-8616 GCF_000151885.1 Dipodomys ordii
GAAGTGGTGCTGTGGCTCAAGTGGTAGAGTGCTAGCCTTGAGCTGAAGAGCTGAGGGACAGCGCCCAGGCCCAGAGTTCAGGCCCCATAACTGGACCCCCCCGCCCCACCCCTCCCCCAAAAAAAGAAAGGAAAAGAAAAAAGAAAAAAATCCTGTCAGTGAAAAAAAAATTTGACTTTTCCCAACAGGTGCAAACTGAGGCTTCAAGTGAGAGAATGAGGTTATTGGCCAGCACCAGCAGGCAAGGGGTGCCTTGGAAGCAGGCCCAGAGGGGATGGTCTGAGGAAGAGGGCACCATCCCTTGTTCCAGGGTCTCCACGCCCCATAAGATGGATCTGCAGCTGTGTCAGCATTTTGCAGCTAGACTCTTCCCCCAGCATCATCTCTCACTGTCAGGGAGACAGGTCAGGAGTGAGGGGAGGGCTGGCCACTCAGAAAAAAGTCCACTCAAGGCTGGGGGGTGGAGAAAGGCATTCCAAGGACAGTCACTTGCATTGGGCTTTGAAGGACAGATGAGATTGGATGGGGGCAGTTTAGCGTAACAACACACACATACACATACACACACATACACACACACACACACACACACACACACTAAGATTTTTGAACATTTGCTGAGGAGTGTTCACTAAACCATGCCTTGTCCTTCCTGTGTTTTTATTTTTGTGCCCGTACTGATGGATAATTTTTATTGTTGTTGTTGTTGGTCATAGGCTTGAACTCTGGGCCTGGGCGCTGTCCCTCAGTTCTTCAGCTCAAGGCTGAAGAACTCAAGCTCTAGCACTTGAGCCACAGCACCATTTCCGCTTTTTCTGTTTATGTGGTGCTGAGGAATCAAACCCAAGGCCTCATGCATGCAAGGTAGGCACTCTACCACTGGGCCACCTTCCCAGTCTCTGATGGATAATTTTGTTGTTGTTGTTGGTTGTAAGGGTTGAACTCTAGGCTTGGGCTCTGTCCCGGTGCTCTACCGCTTAAGCCATAGCGCCACTTCTGGTTTTCTGGTGGTTAATTGGAGATAAGAGTCTCACGGACTTTCCTGCCCTGGCTAGCTTTGAACTGTGATCCTCAGATCTCAGCTTCCTGAGTAGCTAGGATTACAGGCATGAGCCACCAGCGCCCAGTGATAATTTTTTAAATT
>NW_012269219.1:0-1845 GCF_000151885.1 Dipodomys ordii
TAGTGCTCTACCACTTCAGCCACAGCGCCACTTCCGGCTTTTTTCTTTTTGCTTATGTGGTGCTGAGGAATCGAACCCAGGGCCTCATGAATGCAAGGCAAGCGCTCTACCACTGAGCCACCTTCCCAGCCCCCTGAATTTTTTTCCCAAGGCTAGTGATCTACCACTTGAGCCATAGCTCCACTTCCAGCTATTTGGTGGCTAAATGCCAATAATCCTCATGGACTTTTCTGCCTAGGCTGGCTTCAAACCATGATCTTTAGATATCAGCTTCTTGAGTAACTAGGTTTACAAGCATGAGGCACCAGGCTCTTGCTCCCAGTCTAGTAATTTTTCATCATAACAAGTAACTCCATGTGTATTTTCATTCTCTCTCTGCCCACACAATGCACATTACTCTGACATGTCTTGATTCTTCGTAGTTCAATCTGTGATAGCATCACACCATTACTGGCCAAAAGCTCCCTTGAAGCAAGGAATACTAAGTGCTGCACACCAAGTTGCACCCTCACAGTCCATTCTCTGTGAGGCAACTCTTTTGCAAGGGGTGACTCAGGGCTCAAAATTGCTTCCCTTTTTCTTGTGGCTTTACATCTTGTGCTACAAGTTTGATCTAGTTTCACCCAGCTACAAAATGGAATGATAAGGAGTGAGGAAGATCAGGCACCTAATTACTCTACCATATTGGTCTGAAATTGCATGTATCACGACTCACATTCCATTGACAAGTCACCTAACTCCACTAAAATGCAAAGGAAGCTGGGAAATGTAGTTCTGGATGGTTCCTCAGCCACAACTTGACATTGTGAGTAGGAGCCTGCTGCTTTGCTTTTTTTTTTGTGACCATCTCTGCCATCTCACTTAGTACCAATGTCTTGACATTTTTACTGCTGCAAAACTAAAAAAATACAATGGATGAAATACAACCTCTTCAGTAAATGGTGCTGGCAAAATTGGTTAACTACTTGTAGAAAACTAAAGCTAGATCCTTATATATCACTCTGCACCAGAATCAACTCCAAATGGATCAAAGACTTCGAAGTCAAAGCAGACAACATTACAGGAAGGAATAGGAGAAAGCCTAGGTCTTCTTGGCATAGGCCGAAATTTTCTGAATAGAGACCCAGAAACACAACAAATCAAAGAAAGGTAGACAAATGGGATTGCATGAAGCTGTAGAGCTTCTGCATGGCAAAGGACAAAGCTAGCAAGAACAATTGAAAGCCTATGGATCGATAGAAGATCTTCACTAGCCATACAATGGACAAGGGTCTCATATCTAAAATATACCTGGAACTCAAAAAATTAAATCCCCCAACAACAAATTCTCAAAGAAACAACTGCCTGATAAATAAGTGGGCTAAAGACTTAAAGAGAAACTTCTCTGAAGAGGAAATAAGAATGGCCAATAGACATGTGAAGAAATGCTTAACCTCTCTAGCCATAAAAGAAATGCAAATCAAAACAACATTGAGATACCACCTCACCCCAGTTCAAATGGCTATAATCAAGAACTCTAACAACAACAGATGCTGGAGGGGATGTGACCAGAAGGGAATCCTACTGCATTGTTGGTGGGAGTGTAAACTTGTTCAACCACTTTGGAAAGTAGTATGGAGGTTCCTCAAAAGACACCACATAGAGCTCCCCTATGACCCAGCAACCCCACTTTTGGGCATTTACCCAAAGGATCCCAAACAAGACCATACTAAAGCTACCAGCACAACTATGTTTATTGCAACATTATTTGCCATAGCTAAGATATGGAACCAACCCAGATGCCCCTCAGTAGATGAATGGATCAAGAAAATGTGGTATATATACACAATGGCATTCTATGCCTCC
>NW_012269219.1:9057-10988 GCF_000151885.1 Dipodomys ordii
TCAACATCCCTAGCCATAAAAGAAATGCAAATCAAAACAACATTGAGATACCACCTCACCCCAGTTAGAATGGCTATAATCAAGAACTCTAATAAACAACAGATGCTGGAGGGGATGTGGACAGAAGGGAACCCTTCCACCATATTTCTATGTCTCTCCTCTTTTTTCCTCACCTTTTCGAACTGTCTTTGGTGAGTTTCATTATGTTGTCATCATACAAGTATATGTGTTTTGTCCTTCAATCCTCTTCATCCATCAGTACCACCTCCTTTCCTCCTTTCCCTATCAGTCCCTGCTAGACTAGATGTCCCTTTTACATTCATGTCCTATCACCATTGCTATCACCACCAGCACCACTACCACCACCTCCATCATCATCATCATCTTCATCACCACCATCATCATCATCATATTCATTTATGTCATCCATCATCACCACCATCATCACCATCATCAGTTTATGTTTAGCTTTCACAAAGAAGTGACAATATGTAATATTTGGCTTTGTGAACATGGCTTATTTCACACAACATGATGATCTCTAGTTCCATCTGTTTTCCCACAAATGACATGGCTGAGTAGTATTACATATTATACACACACACACACTCACACACACACTTATTCTATATATAAAATCTGTTTTCTTTATCCCTTTACCTATTGTTGGATACCTCAGCTGATTCTATAGTTTGGCTGCTGGGAACAGAGCTGCAATAAAAATGGGTATGTAGTTTTAATAAAAATTTTAATAAAAATTTTTAATAAAAATTTTTTAATAATTTTTTAAACTTGTTTAGAGGCTTCCACTCACTGCCTAGGTGCTATTCCTAAGCTTTTTTTTTGCTCAAAGCTAGTGCTCTACTACTTGAGTCACAGCTCTACTTTTGGGTTTTTGGCATTTAATTAGAGATAAGAGTCTTCACAGACTTTCCTGCTTAGGCCAGCTTCTAATGACAATAATCAGATCTCAGTCTACTGAGTGGCTAGGATTACAGGCATGACCCTCCGGTGCCTGGCTGGGTATCTTTTTTCTATATTAATTTACTCTCCTTTGTGTATATTCCCAAGAGTGGTATGACAAGGTTATAAAGTAGTTCTATTTTCTACCCCTTGTAATTGAGAATTCCTAGTCTAACACAGACGTGCTTTTACAAGTATATCTAAAGAAAGGTAATACTTTCTCTAAAATTATTTGCGAGGTAAAATTAGTAGATTAATTTTTAATGATGACCATGAGAGAAAGTGAATCTGGTTAGTTGAGTTGCCTTTTTATGGAAGCTTGAAAGATATTTTCTACCCTGCTGATTTAAAATATTCATACCACAGATGAGAGAAAATACCCTCCTTTATCCTCAAGGGCTTGGAGAAGTTCTTCATCAAGGATAAAAGACAAAATAAGGCTACCAATTAGGCTGAAATAGTAATTGAGTGTTAGAAAATGATAGTAGCAAGAGACCTTTTGCTATTCCCATATGGGCTTGAATGTTTTAATTGCTTTGAAATCAATGCCCTACCTTTGTAAAAACAAAAAAAGAAAACAAAACTTATTATCCTTCTCCCTGATGGCATGAATTATCACACATGACTAAAGATTGTATGCCAATATACAGATGAACAGCAGCTGTGAGTCAGGTTGTGTCCGGGACAGCTCAGTGAATATACTGTATAGAGGGGTTACAATTACATGGGCAAGATAATGAGTACATTTCTTATCAAGCATTGTAGCCTCCTCCTTTGTTTACCTTTCCCATCCCTTCCCCCCCCCAATCCTCACCCCTCCCACCAAAGTTGTAAAGTTTGTTTTCAACATAACGACTTGTACTTCTCATTGTTGCAACAGGTCCACCTGTATCCTTGTTTAAACGACTTGCTTTTCCCCTTCCCCTCCACAAATTATACCGACATCAAATACAGTGAAAGCAGGGGTT
>NW_012269220.1:0-1676 GCF_000151885.1 Dipodomys ordii
AAAAGCAATGGATTTCTTCCTACTATATATTTTGTGTTTGGAGAACCTTCTACCAATAAACTTGGAGAGGATGGCTTGGCAAATGCAGTATGTTTTACTACACTACATGACGGAAGGGGAGTTGCTGTTTGAAAGTCATGCTTTTCCCAAGGCACAGCCTTCTCCTTTGTCTGGCAAGTGACTGAACCTGTTTGTCCAGAATTAATGAGAACGCTATTTTTAACAGGAATTAATATCAAACAAGTCGCTTTGGAGTGGTCACTACACATAATTTCCTCTAGAATTCTTTTAAATAGTGGCCCCTCTTAATGTATTATAAAAGTTGATTTCTGAGGAACTTTCTTTATGTATAATAGTGCATGTGGGAGATATCATGCTTATGTTCACATCCTTTTGCGTTTTAGGAATCTATGTGCCAAAGTCTGATGTCTATGTGCCCCACCCCCAAATTCATATGTTGGAGCCCAATTATCAACGTGACAGTGTTAGGAGAGGAGCTTTTGGGAAGTGATTAGGTCATGAGAGCTGAGCTCTCATGATTAGATTGGTGACCTTATAAAAGATCAAAGTGCGCTGCCTTCCTCCTTCCCTCTGTGGTGGGAAAATAAATGAGGAAGGCATTGTATATGAACTTGGGAGCAGGTCTTCACCAGATACTGAATCTGCTGGTGGCTGCATGTGAGACTTTTCTAGTCTGTAGAACTTTGGGAAGTAGATTTCTGTTGCTGTAAGTTACCCCAGGACAAGATGTTTTGCTGTTGTACCCAGAATGGATATACCCAGTGCTTAAGTTTACAAATAATATCCCATCCTTAGATACTCATAACAGAAATACACTACTAAGCCAAGCAGCCTGGAAATCTAGAAAGTGATCCTCACACCTATCTCCACCTGTCTGGGCCCATCCAAATCAAGCTTACACCATAGACTTTTAAAAGTGCAATGATATGAATTTGGTGGCATCTCTATTTTCTGAGAGGGAGCTTATGTTCTTATCAGCCTTGAATCCAGTTTTGCTTCATTTGGAATTTTGGAAATCCCATGACTCAAACTGTCAGGAATACTTGTAAGGAGACATCTTATTTCTAATACTTAGGAGCCTGAGGAAGATGTACAAGCTGTCTAAGGTTTTATACTCACAGCTGTTGCATTCTTTTTTTCTTTTTTATCGTGAAAATACTGTACAGAGAAGTTACAATTACATGGAAAAGGAAATGGGTACATTTCTTATCAAGCATTGTAGCCTCCTCCTTTGTTTCCCCTTCCCATCCCTTTCCATCTCCACTCCCCCCCCCACCAAAGTTGTAAAGTTCGTTTTTGACATAACGACTTGTACATCTCATTGTTGCAGTGAGTCTGCCTGCATCCCTATTTAAACAATTTGTTTTTTTCCTTCCCCTCCACAAAGTATACCAACATCAAATACAGTGAAAACAGGGGTTATACTGTGGGGAGGGACATACAAAGAAACAAAGAAATCATCTTATAAATATGTTAGAAACAATCGCATGAAAGATAAAAACAATTGAATCCTTATCTTAGGGTTCATTTTGCCTAACATCAACTTATCTCACCGTTTCTGCTTGTCTCAGACATATACTAGTTATTGCAAATAAGGGAAACCATGGGACCTATGTTTCTTTGGGCCTGGCTTACTTTACTTAATATAATTTTTT
>NW_012269220.1:5776-7539 GCF_000151885.1 Dipodomys ordii
ATTTTCATGGAATCAAGCCCAGTAATGACTCCAAAACCCTTTTTGGCTGCTAAACTAAGTTTGATGTGGTGAAATTGAAACCAGAGGACTACCTAGTCCTCTGTCCCGCTAGCACACTGCTAGCGGGAATGCTTTCGGTCACCTCAAACTCCACTTGGGAAATTCTGCTGCTTAAACTTTTAGTGCTGAACTTTTGCCCACCATCCCTTTAGGTTTTCCAACCCAAAGTGTTCTTTCCTTATGTCTGGAAGTACTTGCATCGTGCCCAGGCCATCCTAGTGTCTCTGTGGTACCTGGCAGAGAGAGGGCCAACTTCATTTTTCTGCTGACCTAAGTGAAAACATGCAGTTTGATATTTTAGAGATAGGGCCTGCAGAAACAAGCCTATACTGGTGCAAAGACTGTTCCTGAATTAAACAAAGAACAATGGGATGGAATATTTGTACTTATGGGGGTGGTCAGAAAGAAAAGCTGGAGGCATGGCTCAGTGGTAGAGCACCTGCCTAACAAGTGGAAGGCCCTGAATTCTAACAGTTACCACCACCACCACCCCCAAAAAAAAAAGAAAAGGAGAAAGGAGAATAGAATAAAAAGACAGGGAGCAGTTGAAATGAAAAGCTAGAAAAGGCAGGAACACAACAATTGCCAACCCCAGTTTTAGACCTCATCTCCAAGACACAACTCCACCTCCTAAGATGGTGTGGTTCCCCCAGTGTTTAGTGGTAGAAGTGAGATGGGAAGAAGGCTGACACAAGCCAAAGAGATCTCTTCAGTGAAAAGTACCCACAAGGAAGTTCACGTAAATGAATTCCTACCCTATTAATCCCACTTGTCTCTACTTACACCCTTCCTTTCAGGTATGATAGTGGCATTGAGATATCCCACCCACCAGAGCCCAGTGCCCTGTAGGAGAGCACTTGGAATGTAGCAGGCAGGGCGGACACTGTCTTCCTGATCACAGGCTCACTCCCTCCCCTTCCCCAAATGATGGCTCTTGAGCTTTGTAGCCGAGGTGCTAAAGCTATAGAAAGGAGGCCTCTCCTACCTAATCCTAGTGAACCTTGAAGATTCATTCAACAGGTACAGGGTTGATACCTATAACCTCTACCTGGATTTCTTCTGATTAGCGGTACCAAGTGGTAAGACCTTTAACCCAGTACTGAGCAGTTTCACTGCTTTCTCTCCCTAATGGCTCTACATTTATTTGGCTTATGCATTCACACACTGACTAGTATTGCACCATGAATGTACAGAATAGAAGGCTTTCTCCCTTGGTCTTCAATATCAAGGCAACTTGGAGTAAGAACAGGAGCCTCAAAAAGTTTCCTGTTTTCCTTCTCCATCTTTCCCCACTGAAGGCCACCCTCTTCCCCTATCCTGTTCTCTGTTCCCCACTCCCAGTAGTACATGGGTACCCAGGCTGGTTCTTGGGCAAGGTCGTGGGGCCACGTTCATTTCCTCTGTCAGTTCAAATACCATGGTTCGTGTGAGTGGGAAGGTAGCTGCTGCATAGCCTGTTCCTATCTGGTCTGCACAATGCCTCCACATAGGGCACCTGCCAAGGCAGAGGGAAATGTAAGGAGGGCCTCTGGAGTTGCTGGTCTGAGCCAGCTGCCCACAAGCCATAAACCAATAAAACAAGAATACTGAGTCAAAAAAAAAAAAAAAAAAAGCAATGGATTTCTTCCTACTATATATTTTGTGTTTGGAGAACCTTCTACCAATAAACTTGGAGAGGATGGCTTGGCAAATGCAGTATGTTT
>NW_012269221.1:0-1593 GCF_000151885.1 Dipodomys ordii
GGCTGGGCTGGGAGGCGGTTTTGACCTTGGTTGTCAAGGCAGCTGTTGTGGTGGTTATCCCAGACAGATTAGCACAAAGGAGACAGGGGGAGGGAGAGGTGGGTGGGCAGGGAGGGAGGACAGGCACCACAAGGGACAGAGTTCTGCTAATGGATGGGTGTGGCTGAACCTCAGGTCCTGAGGCCAGACTTGCCAGACCCCACGTCCATCTCACGGCTGACCCTCACAGCTCCGTGCCTGGCCCAGCCTCTGATCTCTCTGGCTAACCCCACCCCCTGCAGTCACCCTTCCGTTCTCTCACTGAGAGCTGGCGGGTGACCGTTTGCCTCTTCATGCTTGGTTCATTTGAGCAGGAAGGGAGGCCCTGCAGCCCATGGAGGGAGCAAAACAGAAGCCAATGCAGTGCTCACCATTTCCTGGCCTTGAGGGTAAGGCTCCGCCAGGGCCCTGCCCCACCTCGGGGTCAGGGATGGGTGGGGCTGGAAGACACGGGAACCCCTGTTTGTTATTTAAGCATGGGGGAACCCTCAGAATTCTCATTTTATGTATTCCATGTGTTGAAGCACTGTGCAATTGGGGGTCCTGCCAGGCAGGAGCAATCTAACTCTGGTGGGGTCACTGTCTTGGTAGCTGGGTGCAGATGGACCTTCCTCAGTACACTGCCACTAATCTTCACTGTGTACTCTTCCATTCCACAGCTGGCACCATCCACACCTGTCCCCTAGGAAAGGGGAACCCACATTTTTCTTTGGGGACTCCCCACTCTCTTCCCTTCCAGGATCTTGGGGTCCTTGACTGGCCCCTATTAGCAGCCATTCCCACAGCCCTGGCCACAGCCATCTCCCCACAGGTGAAAGCATACCTAAAAACCCTGGGTGGCTTCCTGCTGTTTTCTAGGGGTGAACAGGGCTGGTCAGATCTGGGGCTTTCTCACAGGAGAGGCAGAAAGGGCCCAAAGTGACAGCCCGCGGGCTGATGGCCATGCAGCAACCATGCGGGGAATGAGCCTTACAAGGGCCCGGTGACAGCCCCAGGTCATGTCTCTCGAGACCTGGATTGTGACTGGTTAAGATGAAGTCTCACTGGGGAGAATGGGCCCTGATCCAAGCCACAGACCCACCCTTGGGAGAGCCAGAGTGACTCAGCCACAAGCTGAGGAACACCAGCGATGCCAAGAGCTGGAAGGGGCTGTGTGAGGAGGAGGGGACCCTTCTTAGGCCCCCAAAAAGCCCAGCTCCATGGACACCTTGGTGCCAGCTGTTTGTCCTCCTGAATGGTATAACACTATCTGTTTTAGGCCACACAACCTAGGGTGCTTTGTCAAAGCATGGAAAGAATTAACTTGTCAGAGAGTGAGGCTGGGCTCCTCCATTCCTGGACCACAAGGCGGGGTGATGTGGGCTCGCTCACCCAGTTCAAAGCTGGGGGTTAACAGTCTGTGACCAGCAGAGTCCTACCTCGCTGTCTCCAAAATCAGCAAGAAGCACATCCCGCTGGCCAGGAGCAAGAAGGGTGGACATTTACAGAGAAATAGTAATCTGTGTTCTAGCACTCAGCAGGCCTGCCCAGGATGCCTCCCTGAGCCCCTTTGGC
>NW_012269221.1:14448-19398 GCF_000151885.1 Dipodomys ordii
TCTCTCCTGCCCGGGCTGGCTTTGAACCGCGATCCTCAGATCTCAGCCTCCTGAGTAGCTAGGATTACAGGCGTGAGCCACCAGCGCCCGGCTCAGAGTATTTTCTGTAAGGACCAATGGTGTGACTTACGTGGTCAAGGCCGGGTGTTCCCTGGGATGGGCTGTGGTGCCAGGTATGTGATCACACACCTTTCTGAAGGTTTCTGAGAATGTTTCCAGATGTCATCTTTTAAAGGGTGGACTAGAGCAAGGCAGATGACCTTCCAAATCCTGGGTGGGCCTCATCTGATCACTGGGAGGCAGGAATTGAGCAGAGGCTAAGATTTTCATCTTAGGCAGTGGCTGTCCCTGCTAACAAGCATCTTCAGCTAGAACAGGCATCCATGCTTCCTGGTCTACAGGCAGATGGCTTAGGGAATGACACAGCTCCTCCAGGGCCTCCAGGCTGCCAGCTCCCAGTTCTGAGCTCATGTGTGCCTTAGAAGCACTAATGGCACACACCCATAATCCCAGCTACTCAAAGAGTCTGAGGTCTGGAGGACTATGGTTCAAAGACAGCCAAGGTGCGAGATAGAGGGGGGTGGGGAGAAGGGGAGAAGGAGGGAGAGGGAGAATCTATCTCCAAACTAACATGCAAAAAGCTGAACTGGAAGCATGGCTCATATGGTCGAGTGCCAGCCTAGCAAGCAAGCAAGTAGAGGAGATATGAGGCTCTGAATTCAACCTCCTGCCACTACCATGTAGTCTCCTATGTGCGTCCACATTTATTTCTCGAGAACATCCCACCTGATGCAGCCCAAGAAGTGAGCCATACGTAGCCTTACGTGTATGCTGAGAAATGGGTCAAACAGTATCCTGGGCTAGAATGTTGTAACATATGCTCAAGTCACCCTTGGCCCCGAGAGATGGTTTACTTTTGTATTTTTGCCTTGCATCTCACACACTGACGGATCTGAGAATACATGGTTCCCATCTAATATGCCTCTCAAAGTCAGCCTCACACCCCTCCTCACGAGACCACCCCATTGTGAGCTCCACCACCCCTCTCCCATCGCGAAGGACATCCAGTCACCTGCTCTGCCACGTGTTAGCCAGAGGATTTTGTTTACATGTTTGTTTCCTAAAGTGTAAGTCTAATCATGCCTGAGCCGGGACGGGCGGTGGAAGTCAGGTGGGAAGCTGGAGAGAGGCTAACATGGATTCTGCTCAGGTTGCTCTCACTCCAGTCACTCCAAAGTGACCAACGGACCGTGATGTGGCTGTGTATGTGGCCTGTCATGCCCTGGCTTTGGCGCCAGGATCCAGAAGTCCAGCTGCTACTCCGCTGCATGTGCCCATCCTCTGCTGCTGGGTGTTCACAACTCACATCTGGTTTTTTGAGTTTACTCGGTTTCTTTCCACCTTAGGGACTGGCCACTCTGTGGTCATCAGCCCTCTCTCCAGCCTCCTGTCCACTCTGTGGTCATCAGCCCTCTCTCTCTAGCCCTCCTTTAGGAGCACCCCCAGGGACTAAGAATTGTTTCTTTCGAGTGAGAAAAGCCTAGACCTCCACTATGAAGTCTTCTCTGTTGCACATGTGCTGTGAGTGTGAAATCTCCCTGGAGCCTGGGTTCACCATCGCCAGTTGCAGGTCCACAGGAAGCCCACATGTGAGCCATGTCCAGTGAAGATGGCCCTAGGAGGTGGAGAGGGTCTGCCTGCAGATGTGGTGGTCTTGTCACCATGAGCACTGATGACAGAAACCCAGAAATGATGCAGACTGTCAGCACCGCAGGTCCCGTTACGCTTGTGCAGCCTGATGAGCCAACCTGAACCGATCCTTGTCACGCCCCACACCCCAGTGCACCCCCAAACTGAGCCACAGTGACCCCAGCTCTCAGCCCCTCACCACACCTGCTCCCCAGTGCACCCCAGACCCAGATCTCCAGGGTGAAGCACTGGCCACACACCTTGAGACTGGGTCCAGGGAGAACCTCTCAAACATGCACCGTGATTTATTTTTCTTCCTGGTTTTCCCTGAAAAGAAGCAGCGGCTTTTTCGTACGTCAACAGTGTCTCGGGAAAGAGAAATGCGTAGGCCTTCAGGCACTGTGGGAAATGGGCCGAGCCCGGCAGTTCTGAGATGGGGTTAGAAGGGGATAATAGGACGCGGTGACCAGGGCGCTTTATTCTAGCTCCGGCCGCAGACTGCCCAGGGGAACCGGCACAGATCTGCTTTCCCAGTGCTTGGGAGGAAATGAATCCACCCAGGAGGCAGACTGTGGTGGAGTCCTACTGGCCTGTGAAGTGCGAGCGATGTGTCACCAAGAGGAAGGGGGGGTGAGGCTGTCCGGAGACGGTCATCACCCTCCAGGGAATGGCCATGGGCAGAGCGGGTCCGGAGGGAGGGGGTCATCAGAGGACCCCTGACTAACAAGCCCACTGCTGGTTTAAAAATGGTCACTGTATGCCAGGCATCAGTGGCTCATGCCTGTCATCCAAGCTACTCAGGAGGCTGAGATCTGAGGATCGCAGTTCAAAGCCAGCCTGGGCAGGAAAGTCTGTCAGACTCTTATCTCCAATAAACCACTAGAAAACTGGAAAGTGGTGCTGTGGCTCAAGTGGTAGAGCACTAGCCTTGAGCTGAAGAGCTGAGGGAAAGTGCCTAGGCCCAGAGTTCAAGACTCACAACCGACAAAAAAAAAAAGTCCCTATTGCGCCAGGCAAGCCCAGGAGGAGCTCAGATCTCTGAAGACTGAAGGGTCGAAATGCACCTCCGAGGGGGCCCCACCCACCCAGGACTGGCTGGAGACAGAGGAGGCAGCTGTGGAAGAGGAGGGCATCAGCAGACGCACACCCCGCCCTATGCTGTTCTACTATGTCTGTGCTCATTAAAGTCACCTGTGAGTGACCTCCAAATTGCCAGTAGCGATGGTTGGTCGTTCACACTTGTAACCCCAGACACCTGGGACAGAAAACTGGAGGATTGGGGTGCAAGGCCAATCAAAGCAAAAACCGAGACTTTATCTCAGGCCTAGTGATTCACACCTGAGATTCCCGCTACAAAGGAGGCTGTAAGGAAGAGGATCTTGGGCTGGCTTGGCTCATGGGCAAAAATGCAAGACCCTATCCAAAAAATAGATAATTAAATAACTAGGGCTGGGAAAGTGGCTCAGTGGTAGAGCGCTTGCCTTGCATGCATGAGGCCCTGGTTCAATTCCTCAGTACCACATAAGCAGAAAAAACCACAAGTGGTGCTGTGGCTCAAGTGGTAGAGTGCTAGCCTTGAGCTGAAGAGCTGAGGGACAACACCCAGGCCCAGAGTTCAAACTCCACGACTGACAAAAAGAAAAAAGAAAAAAAAACACTAAAGCAAAAAGCAACCAGAAAATGTGACTCAAATATTGGAGTGCCTGTTTAGCAAGTGTAAAACCCTGAGTTCAAGTCCCAGTACCACCAGGAAGCAACAGCAACGACATCAAAGAAACAGAACCCACATGGGTCTATGCTTTGGACTTATTTGGACCCCACTGACACCACCTCCCTTCTGAACGACGCTGGGGTTAGACTTCTGTCTCACTGCACACGGCTCGCCAGGCTTCTCCACCGGGGCTCACCAGGATGGACTCCCAGACGCAGGAGTACCCCAGGAATCAGCGGCAGCATGTCCTTCCACAGCACCCTTTCACACAGCTTGATCCCCCGCCTAGTCCTCCCATAGCTTCCTCCCCAGGCCTCCACCACCACCGGCGCGGCCGCTTCTCCCCTGTACCTGTTCTCGTCCTCTCTCTCTCCCTCCCACCTCTCTTCAGCTCCATGGTATCTCCACGTGGGGGTCCCAAGCAGTGTGGGCCCTGAGACTCTTCTCCTCTCAGGGGGATCTGAGGAGATCCATTCTGTGGTTTCAGCTAACACCTGCGTGCCCGTGACACCACAGGGACATGGCCCCACAGACCCCTCTCAGAATCCCAGCCCTTCTCTCCAGCCGAGTCTGTGCATTTGCAAATGCAGCCAGGCTCCTCTAGCTAGCATCTCTACGTGAATGGCTCTGTTCTCCAGCTCATCCTGTCTCAAAGTTACCCCCCTAATCTCTAACTTGCCCTGAGGATGACACGCCCCTGGTTTCGTTTCTCCCATCACCTAGGACCCCTGCCTGTCTCTCACAGAGACCATCTCGGTGGCTGCCCCACTGGCTGGTTCAACAGACATCCAAATTCCTGCTCCTGGGAATGACAGACAAGCTTGTTTTTGATGACCTGTGTGACATGAAAAATCTTCTATGGAAAACCCCTTGCCAGGCACCACTGGTTCACACCTGCAATCCTAGCTACTCAGGAGGCTGAGATCTGAGGATCATGGTTCAAAGCCAGCCTGGGCAGGAAAGTCTATGACACTCTTAGCTCCAACCAACTACTCAGAAAAGGCCAGAAGTGACTCTGTGGCTCAAGTGGTAGAGCGCTAGCCTTGAGCAAAAATGAAGCTCAGGGACAGCGCCCAGGCCTTGAATTTAAAACCCAGAACCAGAACAAAAGAAAGAAAAGAACAATGCCTTGATGTAGTAAAAATCAGGGAAGCTGTCTTCAAGAAACCCCTGTTTGATGAGCTGTGTGCTCAGTCTCCTCTGGAGACTAAGGAAGAGGGGGCGGGTAGAGAATTCAAGGCAAAACCAGGCTCCATAGTGAGACTCTGCCTCCAAAACCCCAAACCCCAACCCAACCAGAACAAACTGTATTTAAAGGCATCCAAGAGTAACGGGGGTAGCAGGGACAGGTACGGTCCCAGAAGAAAGTCTAGGTGGAGGAAGAGCCCAGGACTTGACCAGACTTTTCTACTGGAAGCATTTGCTGATTTGAGGAAAGGTAGCAGTGGAAGGCAAGAGGGAAAGGTCAGAGCTGGGCAGAGGGTCCTGCAGGCTCTGGGCAGGGGTGGAGAGGTGTTCCAGGGAGGACAGGACATGTTGGCTACTCAGGA
>NW_012269222.1:0-851 GCF_000151885.1 Dipodomys ordii
AGCTTTTTCTGCTTATGTGGTACTGAGGAATCGAACCCAGGGCCTCATGCATGCAAGGCAAGCACTCTACCACTGAGCCACTTTCCCAGCCCCTGTACCTCCTTCCTTCCTTCCTTCCATCCTTCCTTCTCTTGCTTTCTTGCTTCTTTCTTCCAGTCCTAGGGCTTGAACTCAGGGCCTGGGGACTGTCCTTTCGCGCTTTTCTTTTTTTTTGCTGATGATTGGTGCTCTACCACTTGAGCCACACCTCTCCTTCCAGCTTTTTGGTGGTTCATTGGAGATAAGAACCTCATGGGGCTTTCTTGCCAGGGCTGGCTTCGAACTGCCAGCCTCAGATCTCAGCCTCCCGTGGGCGTCCAGCGGCGTTCTGTCACAGGGGAAGCAGGTGCCTGTCCCCAGGTCCTCCCCGGCCCTGGGCAACGCTTTCCCGAGCCCCTGTTCGCAGGGGGTGAGTTACTCATGCTGGGGCGCAGGAGGGACCAACGGCGGCGGGAAGGTCCCACCTGAGCCACTCTCCCCTCGATTCCTCGATTGCTCCCAGCCGGGGCGGATGAAGCAGGTGGACCCCGGGGGGCGTGGCCTCCCGCAGCCCCACCCACACCCAGCGGCCGGCCGGGGCCGCCGACACCTGGACGCGCAGAGCTCGGTCCGGCCGAGCTGCAGGTGGGACTGACCTCCCCCTCCTCCTCCATTCGTTGCACCCAGGCCGGCCCTCAGGGGCTGCAGCTCCGGATCCAGCGCTTCCCAGCTCCCCCCCCAAACCCCGAGCTCCAGGGGTGCAGCCGAGCGCCCCCCGCCGCAGCCACTTCCGGCTCTTTGTGTGACAGCGGCGGCGGCGAGGGGGGCGGGGC
>NW_012269222.1:5226-7828 GCF_000151885.1 Dipodomys ordii
GGTTATGTGGCTTGAACTCTGGGCCTGGGCGCTGTCCCTCAGTTCTCCAGCTCAAGGCTAGCACTCTACCACTTGAGCCACAGCGCCACTTCCGGTTTTATGTTGGTTAATCGGAGATAAGACTCTCAATGACTTTCCTGCCCAGGCTGGTTAGCCTCCCAAGTAGCTAGAATTACAGGCACGAGCCACCAGCGCCCGGCTTCTCCAAGCTTTTTTTGCTCAAGGCTAGCTCACTACCACTTGAGCTCCATTTCTGGATTTTTTTTTTTTTTGTAGTTTATTGGTGATAAGAGTCTCACAGCCTTCTGCTTGGTCTGGCTTCAAATTCAGATTCTCAGATTTCGGGCACTAGAGTAGCTGGGATTACAGGTGTGAGCTACTGGCATCTTGCTAGTCCTGAGGCTTGAACTCTGGGCCTGGGCACTGTCCCTGAGCTTCTGTGCTCAAGGCTAGTGCTCTACCGCTTGAGCCTTAGCTCCACTTTGGACTTTTTTTTTTCCCTCTCTAATTTAGTGGAGCTAAGAGTCTCACAGACTTTCCTGCCCAGTCTGGCTTCAAACCGTGATCATCAGATCTCAGCCTCCTGAGTAGCTAGGATGACAGGCATGTGCCCCTGGCACCTGGCAATGGTGGTTTTTGAAGCACAAATGGTTTTCGTTTCGATGGCGTTTTATTTCTGTGTGTTTTTGCTTGTGGATTGGAGGTCATTATATAATCCAAGGGCATGAAGATTTACTCCCTGGTTTTCTTCTAAGAGTGTTACAGTGCTAGCTCTTAACTTTAGATCTTTGATCCACATTGAGTTAATTTTTAGTCTGAGGCCGGGATCCAGTATTATTCTTTTGCATGTGGAGACAGTTACAGCAGCCCCATTTGTTGAAGGGTAGATATCCTTTCTCCATGGACTTAACTTGATATTCTAGTTGCCAAGCAATTGCCCAGGATGTAAGGGTTTGTTTCCCCATTCCCATTTGTGTTCCATTGATTTCTACATCTACCCTTAGGCCAGCACCACACTGTTGTTATTATAGCTCTGTAGTTAAACTTTGAAATCAGGAAGTGTGAGCTTTCCAGTTTTCTTGTCCTTTCTACCCTTGAGTAGGTTCCATAAATTTCCACGTAGGCAGGTGCTGGTGGCTCACGCCTGTCATCCTAGCTTCTCAGGAGGCTGAGATCTGAGGATTGCAGTTTAAAGCTGGCCCCCAGCAGGAAAGTCTGTGAGACTCTGATCTCCAATGAACCAGCATAAAACCAGAAGTGGCGCTGTGGCTCAAGTGGTAGAGCACTTGCCTTGAGCTGAAGAGCTGAGGGACAGCGCCCAGGCCCAGAGTTCAAGCCCCACAACTGGCAAAAAAAAAAAAAAAAATCCATGTGAACTTTTAGAGTCACTTTGCCAGTTGTCACAAAGATGTGACAGTTACCTAATCTTTCTAGTTTGGCAGCGTCTTGTTTTTGAGGAAGGAAAAGGCAGCCACCTTGGGGAGGGGGAGGGGGAACATGCTTGACATTTATGTGTTGTTAAAAAAAAAATGGTACCAAAGCAGGTGTGTAGAAGAAAGAGCAAGATATCCGCCGTCTCCTCAACCTCTGCCCTGAGCTGTGACCCTGAGTGACAACTTTCACTTCCAGTCATACTGTCCCCCTGGGTAAGCAATAAAAGCCACCTCTTCCCCCAGAACTGACAAGATGCCAGATGGAGGAAGGTGTGTATACCATACCATCTTAGTGTAGAGTATACATCTAGCACCTTCCTTGTTGGTAGGGAATTTGCTACAGTGTTTCTCTCATCTACTCTCTTGACAGCAAGCTGGTTGCCCGGGAATAGGGGAAGCCCTTGATTTAGACTGAACTCCTGCAACCTGGCGCTATAGCCCAGACCACACCACATAGACCAGACCCGAGCACAAAGCAGTCCCTCATGGCTAAGTGCAACTGAAACTTTAAGGAAGCAGATAAACTCCGGAATAGGCCAGTTTGTCCCGAAGATGGGCGAGTCTCCACCCGTCCACAAATCTCGCGTTAGCCAACCAGGAATTTTCTGTGGTTCTGTTTTCTTATTCCTACCTCACAAACCCATATTTCTGTTTCTGAACACTGGAAACTCTCAGTCTGATTTGGCCAATGATGGTTCCCATGATTGCAAATGGTGATTAAAAAATCAATCAGACCAAAAGCTAATTTCATTGTACTTTTTTTTTTTTTTGGTCACTCATGGGGCTTGAACTCAGGGCCTAGGTGCTGTCACTGAACTCTTTTTGCTCAAGGCTAGCTGCTCTACCACTTTGAGCCACAGCTCCACTTCTGGATTTTTGAGTGGTTAATTGGAGATAAGAGTCTCAGGGGACCTTTCAGCCTGGGCTGGCTTCAAACCACAATCCTCAGATCTCAGCCTCCCGAAGTAGCTAGGATGACAGCCATGAGCCACTGGCACCTGGCTGTACTGTTGCTTTTGGGTGTTCACATTACCTGTATGTTCCCTGGTGCTGTCTACTGTGTTAAGAAATTCCCATTGTGGGCTGGGAAGGTGGCTCAGTGGTAGAGCGCTTGCCTTGCATGCCTGAGGCCCTGGGTTCGATTCCTCAGCACCACATAAGCAAAAAGA
>NW_012269223.1:0-2248 GCF_000151885.1 Dipodomys ordii
GGGAGGGAGGGAGGGAGGGAAGGAGGGAGGGAGGGAAGGAGGGAGGAAGGGAAGGAAAAAGCATGATGGAGATTCCTCAAAAAAAATAAACATTGTCTTACCCTATGACCCAGCTATACTACTCCTGAGTATTCACTGAAAGGCAGTGAAGCCAACATACAAAAGAGAGAATGTACACAACATTTTTATGACATTACTCACAATAGCCCAAGTACCTATTAACAGAAAAATGCATAGAGAAAATTCAACATATCTAACAATGGGGTACTGTTCAGCCTTAAAGATGAATGAAATTTTGTCATTCGCAGGAAAAAGGGCAGAACTGGAAGTCAGCTCAGACCTGGTCAAACACAGAAAGACAAATACTGCATGTTTTCTTTCATATGTGAAAACTTAATTTATATTAAAAAAAACAAAGATAACCCCTAAAGTAGAAGTATGACTATTACAGAAGGTGAAGGAAAAATCAATTGGAGGGGGGAGAGGAGAAGGGTAAAGGGAGGGTGGGAATGGTCAAAGGAATATATCGGAATCTATAGGAATCTTATGGGCATGTCACAATAAACCCACTAATAGGTACAATTAATATGCACAAATAATTACAATAAAATATGATTAAGAAAAGGAAGTAGTGAGTACACACACACACTAAGCCAGTAACTGATCATGAGGCCATAATTGGCATTTATAACTTCCTGTTTCCACTACCCATTTTATGTGTCTTTGGTCTGCATCCAGCACCTTAGGTTTGGGAGTCTGTATAGTGGGTGATCCAGAGGGTCTGAGTCATCGATGGTTATGCCTAAGCCAGCATGGGGGAAGTTGTCATCTTCAGTCAACTTTTACTATTGGACATGAAATCCTGAAAGGAACCCAGGAAAATCCCCCCAGGGTTCTAGCCCAACGCCTCCCTGTCCCCACAAAGTGGCAGCAACCCAGTTCCCTTCAGTAATCAAAATATCCATTCCAGCAGCCACAACATAGCCCTCTCCTCTGCCTGCCACTTCAGTGGCACAAGATGCCATAAATGAACCAATGGAAGCCTTAGTTCCCAAATCAAAAGGACACGGGTGTATTTCCTGATATCTTAAGGATCAAAAATTCCAAACCAAGTCACAGAGATGGAAAATGAAAATTTTATGAGTGAGCCATGAGACTCACTCTAGCAAGAGCCTTCTGCCCGGGCTGTCCCCACCCAGGTAAGTCT
The DNA here is from genome assembly GCF_000151885.1 of Dipodomys ordii. NCBI lineage: Eukaryota > Metazoa > Chordata > Mammalia > Rodentia > Heteromyidae > Dipodomys > Dipodomys ordii. The sequence continues at coordinate 1,208 of NW_012269223.1, forward strand.
GGCTATGAAAAACAACTATGTGATTATCTCTAATGTCAAGACCACGCTCAGTCTTTGAAGTAGAATCCATCCTCTCTGAGCGTACCCAGTTAGTGCCTCGCTGAATCTTGATAGGACGTTATATCTATTAGGCCAGTTCTTCTAGATGATGCTGGAAGAGAAGTACCAGTTAGTCCTCTGTGTGTGTGTGTGTGTGTGTGTGTGTGTGTGTGTGTGTGAGTGTGTGTGTGTACTTGTGCACCCAGTACTAGGGGTTTGAACTCAGGGGCTAGGCGCTGTCCCTCAGCCCTTCAGTTCAAGGTGAGAGCTCTACCACTTGAGCCACAGCGTCACTTTCTGCTTATGTGGTGCTGAGAAATCGAACCCAGGGCCTCATGCATGCAAGGCAAGCACTCTACCACTGAGCCACCTTCCCAGCCCTCTAGCATTTTTTTAGACAACAGTCACACGGAATTTGGAGTCTCATTGGAGATGAGAGTCTTATGGACTTTCCTGCCTGGGCTAGCTTTGAACCATGATCCTTAGATCTCAGCCTCCTTAGTAGCTAAGATGACAGGCCTGAGCCACCAGCACCCAGCTGACCAGAAGCAATGTGTAGAATACACCTTATTTTATGAACACAGATGGTGGTACTAGCAGATGATTTGAGGGCAGGTGAAGAATTCTGTGCTCAAGTGAAGCTGCTATGGGTTTCCTAAAAATGTGGATGCGATGGTTGACTCTGCATGGAGGATTGCTGAGCTACAGCGTGCTATGCACTAATTTATCCAGGGAAGTTCTTTGAGACTCATTGTAAAGGAATAACAACATCCTGGAAGCCATGCCATGGAAATATATTCCTCTCAGACCCTCAGTCCACCCTTACTTCCATCCCCAGCTATTCTAGATAGTTCTGTGAAGCCAGCAGGTCTCTTGGTCTCTTATCTCATCTGCTGCAGGGAAACTATTATGGCACCATCTAGTGGCAACTGCACCTGAAGCATTCCTTTCTGCGTGTGTGTGTGTGTGTGTGTGTGTGTGTGTGTGTGTGTGTGTGTGTGT
>NW_012269223.1:14988-17101 GCF_000151885.1 Dipodomys ordii
AAAAAAAAAAAAAAAAAAACTACAAGAGTCTCACAAACTTTACTGCCTGAGCTGTCTTTGAACTGTGATCTTCAGATCTCAGTTTTCTGAGTAGCCAGGATTAATGCTTGAGCCACCAGTGCCTAGCTATTTATATTTTTTTCTAAATTAATTGAATTTAATCAACTCAGGATAATTCAATGAAATGAAAGATTTGGCCAAATTGCTTAGGATGCCTACAAAATTGTTTATTTGTAGATCATTATGACTTGGGGCAACTTGTCCAATTCTCTTTCCATAAACTGCAAGAAACACAAGAATTTAGCCTGGGAAGAGGGTGGATGTTTATTTTAAAAAACAAACAAACATGCAAACACAAAGTCAAAAGCATTCAATGCCAAGGAGAAGGACAGATAAAGTGCTGTGGGACTTGAAGAGAGCAGGGACTTTTTCCATGGAATTGCTCAGGAGTTCTTCATGTAGGACAAGTCATTCAACTTGGGTCTAGCATGTAGCCCATTCTGACCTAGACAGTCATGTAACACTAGTGCATGAATATACATGATTAGGGGTATAGATATCTAACCTATGTTAATCTATTAGCCTCTTGTCTCCCTTAGGAATTTGACTTGGGATTTTAAAGCACTAATGAGTCCTCACTGGCCCCTTGAGTTCAAGGCAAGAGACTTCAGGAGCTGTGTAGATGTAATATCCTGAAAACACAGTAGTTGGTGTGAAGGGGGAACACTGAGTAAAGAGGAGGGGTGTCCATGTGGCCTTAGAAATTAATGGCTGGGGGCTGGCTTTCTAAGGACTTTCACTGTTGTTCCAGTTTCTCTGTGGCCTATAGCAGCTTCCATCTGAGGATATTCTAAGATACCCCTGGGTCCTTACACTGAAAGCCCCCTTCAGCTTCAGCTAGCTAGACTATAGCTTGGTGAAGACTGTAGATAGGAGGACATAGGGCATGACCTTCCCAAGGGCCAAAGGGAAAGGACATAAAGGTATAGTTTATAGGCCTTCCTTTCCACCCCCACATTCCTTCACATACCCTTAGCATCTCAAAGCCAGAGTTCTTTCATCCCCCTTAAACTTGATGAGCATCTTGGCAATATAGGGCTGCATGACCAGGCAAAGGAAGTCCTGGCAGTTCCGTGGGTATTGAAAGCCCTGTTTTATAGATTCTTACAATAAACTGGGTCCCAGGGAGTGAGCGCAACAGAAGGAACTCACCCAGTGCAACACAGCCCGGAAGTGTCTGCACACATGCCTGGCTTTGTATGTCCACCTTTGGTGGGAGCACTCTCTTAAGGTGTCTTGAAATCATGTCGCTGTATGTATGGAAGAAAAATCATAGAGTCATCATTACAGAAAACACATTGAGGACCCACTTTCTGGTGGCCTTGAGGTCGACAAAAGTGCACACATGGCAACCTCTTTACAAAAACTTAACCCAGCCACTCTGGGTTGACTCATACCTTCAATCAAGGCTCCTATGGTGTGGGAAGGCTCTGAAGCAAAGGGGTCAGAGCCTTGCAGAGCTGCGATATACAGCTAATCAGGTGGAGTGGGGGAAAGGGCCGCCAAGTGTTCAGGGCCCTGAGTCATATTCAATTGGAGAGAGGACTCTCTTCAAGATATAGATATAGATGTATTATATACAAATACACACATATGTATATGTAGGTGTGTGTGTGTGTGTGTGTGTGTGTGTGTGTGTGTGTGTCTAGGACTTTAGAACATCCTAGAACAAGAAAGAGACCTTGAAGCTTTAGTTCTATTGGCATCACAGGAAATAGTCTTGGGGGATGGGGAGATGGAAACTTGAACTTCACTTTCCTTTTCTCAGTCCTCATTCTATGCAAGTTGCAGTCCACAAGAAAGGTAATTCTACCAATGTACCTCTTGCCTCTTCAAGACAATATATCTACACTGTAGTATGGTTATCTACAAGACTGCAGAGGAGGAGACTGGATTTAAACAAAAATAAATAAAACCGTACACAACAGACGGGAAGGAAAGGAGTGCACAGTTCATTTCTCTTACTTTGTTGTTATTCCTGGAATTCAGCACTCAGATATTCTTTTTTTTGGGGGGGGGGTCCAGTCATGGGGCCTGACCTCTGGGCCTGGGC
>NW_012269224.1:0-308 GCF_000151885.1 Dipodomys ordii
TCAGGGCGCCCGGGGGCCGGCCAGGGCAACGCCGCCCAGCTCCAAGAAGAAAGTAAGTAGCCCCGGTGGTGGCGGCGGTGGCAGCAGCGGCGGCGGGGTGGCGACGGAGCTGCCCCGGCCCGCCTCGGCCAGACGCATCTTCCAGGGACGCAAATGGAATCAGCCAGAGGAGAACCGAGGCGGTGGAAGCTTTGTTTTTCTCTTGGAGGGATGGAAAAAGAAGCCCAGCTCCCTCCGCTGCTGCTCCGTGCACGCAGGAGCTGTCGGCAGGCGGGCGGGCAGGCAGGCAGGCAGGCAGGCGGGCAGGC
>NW_012269224.1:4837-6064 GCF_000151885.1 Dipodomys ordii
GGGGCCATCAAGGTCAGGGGTGGGGCCAGCCTGGTCGGGGGTGGGGCCAGCCTGGTCGGGGGTGGGGCCATCGAGGTCAGGGGTGGGGCCAGCCTGGTCAGGGGTGGGGCCAGCCTGGTCGGGGGTGGGGCCAGCCTGGTTGGTCAGTGCTGGGATGGGAACTGACCCTCATCACCACCGCCCGCTCCGTGGCCAGCGGTCAGAGGGCCCCTGCTGTTCCTATGTGAACGGGGCACCCCGCTCTTCAGCCTGCTACATGGCGGAACGGCCTCCGGGTGCCCGGACGGAGTTATTGCTCACTTTATGCTCAGATCGGCTGTGTGCTGGGAGCCTGGTTCAGGCATTTACCAGCTCGGCCTCTCAGAGACTCAGGTCCCCCTGCAAAGAGGGGTGAGGACATCCCAGAGGCGACTGGAGCAGCACCAGGAAGCAGCGACCTCCGACTTACAGCCACTCCAAATTCCAGCATACCAACTGCACCCCACAGAGGCTACACAGCAGAGAGGAGCTGGGCGGGCTCGATGGGACGGGGCAGGGTTGAGCGTGGGGACAGCCCAGGGCAGGGGAGACGGGGTCGAGCGTGGGGACAGCCCAGGGCAGGCGAGAGCAGCACCAAGGGAGGCTACTGCTTGCAGAGGCAGACAGGGAGGCGGGAGGCCGGAGGCAGGGAGGCCCGAGGCAGGGAGGCGGGAGGCTGGGAGGCAGGGAGGCGGGAGGCCAGAGGCAGGGAGGCAGAGACTCTCAGACACAGGGACTTCTGCCGCTCACAGGAAGCAGCTGGAAACTCAACTCCAGAGGGCAACCCCAAAGCCAGGCCCAGAAGATCCCCAAGGCCAGGCCCCAGTGTGGTTCTCTCTGAAGCACCCCACCCCTGTAGAATCGGACTGCGAAACCCCACACCCTGGCCTCCCAAGGGAGCTTTCCTGGACGCGGTCGCTCCCAGTGGCTCTGCTCTCCTACTGGCGGAGCAGATGACAGCCAGGCCACTGGGAGCCATGGCGTGGAGGTGTGGCCTCTGCCCGCAGCCCTGAGCTGTGCTGCCACCTGCCACCGGTGGCCTGCCTGGTGGGTACCAGCATGGCCACCTCAGACGTGGCCCAAACACACCATGATCTGGCTTCACTGCCAAGGCTCCCACGTACACCCCGCATAACTGGGGGGCCCTGCCCAGCCCCTGTCCTCCCCCCTCCCCGCCCCTCCCTGGCCCCTGTCCTCCCCCCTCCCCGC
>NW_012269225.1:0-2357 GCF_000151885.1 Dipodomys ordii
TCCTCTTCCTCCTCCTCTTCCTCCTCCTCCTCCTCTTCCTCCTCCTCCTCCTATCCATGTACCTCATCACCTCCTCCTCCTTTTTCTTTTCTTCCAAAATATCTCCAAAGTATTCCCCTGGCTCACTCCCTCCTCTCCCTCCAGTCTTTTATCAATCACTCTCTTCTCTGGTAGGCTGCCTCTGCTCGGTTTCGCTTCCCTCACTCATTCTCTCCCTCCTCGTCCTTTTAAAATGTCAAACTGAAGGTATTCATTTGCTTTTATTCCCTTAGCATGGACCACCATTTAACTTAACTTGCATTTTATTGTATGTGTTTGTCTGTCCTCACTGAATGTAAGCTCCACTAGGGTAGCGATTTGGATTTGGACAGGTAAGGCTCACGATAGTACTGCTAGTGTGTGTGATTGTTCTCTGTGCACAGTCAACACTCAGTAAATAGCTAGCATACACTTCGCTGATTACGACACTGGCTATACTCCACAATGCGTGCCTGCATAATGCCACTGTCCTCACCTGAGTGACTGCATAGTCAGGACAGGGGCCAACCACTATTCCTTCCTGTCCTCTCTCTGGGATGTAACATGGTACTGAGAAGGGATCGGAGGCTCAGCACACATGTGACAGAAAACTGAATGCAATTCTTCTATTATCCACCTATGTTACTCATTTATATATATGCATTTACATGGGGGGTTTACTAGCATTTAATCATGTCAGTGGAGATATCAAGAAGTTGGCTTTAAAAAAAAGAGAAGTTGGCTTTTGACTTCACAGTCTTTGTCTTGATGCAAGACTCATTCACAGCTGAGCATCGAAGGCTCGTGCCTTTCAATCCTAACAACTCAGGAGGCTGACATCTGAAGAGAGTAGTTGGAAGCCAGCCTGGGCAGGAAAGTTTGTGTGATTTTTATCTCCAATTAACCACCTGCAGTTGGAGGTTCTGCTGAGCCTCAAGTGATACAGCACTAGCTTTGAGTAAAAAATAGTAGAGGAATAGTATCAGGTCCTGAATTCAAGCCCCAGCAGCACGCGCGCGCGCATGCGCACGCACACACACACACACACACACACACACACACACACACACACACACACACAATTCTTTATTCCAGGTGGCTCAAAATACACTAGTTTTAGACAGCATCATCACTTAGATAAAGCTCAGTGCTAGAGATACTGCTCCTTGTTAAGATGCAAAGCCATATGAATACTCAGACCCAATCTTCTAAGTGCCTGCTGTAGTATTTCCCATTTCTTCTTTGTCTTTAAAACATTTAATTAATTTTTATGTTTATTGTTAAGGTGATGTACAGACGGGTTTCAATTACATAAGTCAGGTATTAAGTACATTTCTTTTTGAACAGTGTCATCCTTTCTCTATTTTCTCCCAGTTTTTCCCCTCCCAAAGCGCCCCCCCCAAGTTGTATAGTTCATTTCCAGCACAGTGTCTAGTGAGTATCACTGCTGAATTGGTTCACCCTTTGTCCACCATTTCTGTGCTTCCACTTCTCCTCCCCAAATCAGATAAACTTACAAGATAAAAGGTATAGAAATCAAAAACAGCAACGAAAGAAAACAGTGACATCAACAGCAACACATTTTTCTTCTGGTTGTTTCCATGATAAAGACACTTGTGAAGCTGTGGCAACTGAAGTTAAGAAAGGAAAGATCCTCTGCCAACCCTCTGTTCAATGGTAGCTCATATACGTATTATGCTCATGGTGAAATCTGATCATACTTCTACGTTTTATTTCCCCACAAATACCATGCATACAAATATAAACAGTACTAAATATACTATATGTATGCATCGCATGTATGCAACATATGTACATACTTTTAAAAACTACATGCAAAGGAATGTATAGCAGACAAAACGATCAAATTCAAATAAAAACCCCATGTATGTCATAATTTAACTATTTTTATATTGTTTGATATGTAAGTTGCATATTTTTTTCTGTAGTGAAAATAACACATTGATAAATGTTATTCATTTGCTCAGAAAAGATAACTTGAAGAGGCAATATCAGATCAAAGCCTACATATTCTACAGCTTCCTATCAGTTTACCTTACTGTATATTGCATAAATTGTGTATATGAGGGACCAGTTTCTCAGCCTTACTGGAAGCATGGCAATGTGTACATCCCCTTCTCTGGGGTATAAAAAGTAGAGTCTTAGGGTGGGTAGATGGCTCAGTGGTAAAGTGCTTGCCTTGCATGCAGGAGGCCCTGGGTTTGATTCCTCAGCACCACATAAGCAGAAAAAAAGCCAGAAGTGGTGCTGTGGCTCAAGTGGTAGAGCACTAGCCTTGAGCTGAAGAGCTGAGGGACAGTGCCCAGGCCCAGAGTTCA
>NW_012269225.1:4942-10773 GCF_000151885.1 Dipodomys ordii
GATTGTTTCTAACACATTTATAAGATGATTTCTTTGTTGCTTTGTATGTCCTTCCCCCAAGGTATAACCCCTGCTTTCACTGTATTTGATGTTGTTATAATTTGTGGAGGGGAAGGGAAAAAACAAATCATTTAAATAGGGATACAGATGGACCCATTGCAACAATGAGATGTACAAGTCGTATGTCGAAAATGAACTTTACAACTTTGGTGGGGGGCAGAGGAGGGGGGTTGGGTGGGGGGGTAGGGGAGGATGGGATGGGAAGGGGAAACAAAGGAGGAGTCTACAATGCTTGATAAGAAATGTATTCATTATCTTGCCCATGTAATTGTAACCCCTCTGTACAATATTTTCCCAATTAAAAAAAAGAAATGAACCCCAGGATAGGGACACAAGAGTCTTATCTTTGTTGCTGTTGTTTTTAATGTACTTATAATGTACATTATGATTTTTTGTTTCTTTTTGTAATAAGTTTTTTATTGTGAAAATACTGTATAGAGGGATTACAGTTACATGAGCAAGGTAATGAGTACATTTCTTATCAAGTATTGTTGCCTCCTCCTTTGTTTTTCTACTACCATCACTTCCCTCCCACCTCACCTACATTCCTCCATCTACCCCCATCACCCCCCCCGCCTAAATTGTAAAGTTCATTTTTCGACATAGTATCTTGTACATCTCACTGTTGAAATGAAACAATTTGATTTTTCCCCTCCTCTCCCCAAATTATACCAAAATCAAATACAGTGAAAACAGGGATTATACCATGGGGGAGGGACATACAAAGCAACAAAAAAATCACATAGTTCCTTATAAATATCTTAGAAACAATAGCAAGAAAGAAAAATCCACTTATGTCCTTATCTTGGGGTTCATTTCGCTTAACATCATCTTATCTGATCTTTTCTGCTTGTCCCAGACATATACAGTGTGTTCTTCCCCCATGGTATAATCCCTATTTTCACTGTATTTGATTCCAGTGCCCTGCATCTTTCATATACAATATTGTGATTTGGGGAGGGGAAGGGAAATAACAAAATGCTGAAACAAGGCTACAGGTTGACCCATTGTAAGAATGAGATGTACAAGACACTATGTTGAAAATGAACTTTACAACTTGGAGGCAGGAGAGGGAGGAGTTGGGGAGGTGGGGCAGGAAGAGATGGTAGGGGAAAAACAAAGAAGGAATAAGAAATGTACTCATTACCTTATTTACCTTATTCATGTAACTGTAACCCCTCTGTAGAGTATCTTTACAATAAAAAATATATATTAAAAAAGGAAAAAAAAGCAGTCACATACTTTCCACTATTGTCCCATCCCCAGATGTTATGACTTTCTTTACTTGTTTATCAGCTGATATTGTTGGTAATTTATATGTTTGGGCTCTGTGTACATAGCTGGGACCATTAGTTCTTTGAAAGGCTAGGTCATATCTGTGCCTTTTAAAATCTTTGAAAACAGTGTCAGTGGTTCAATCAATTCTAAATGGATGATTACTTCATTAAGTTGCTTTCCAAGCATACCTAAGTATGTCTGAGAGTTTGATAGGCAGCTTAGAAACTCCAGAACCTGCCCTTCATTTTATCATTCAGTTCTCCGTTCTCTTTTTCCATTGTACCCAGGGGCTGCTCAACAAATGTTAATGGCCATGATCTTTTCAATCAGCAATTTGTAACGTGGGTGGTTATTGTCTATAACTGATGAGGGAGATGCTATTTTCTGTTTTTGCTAATAAAATACTTGACTTTGGAAGACAATCTCTATAAACCACTAATGGCAATACTAAACTCCCTCCCTCCTCCAAAGCAACTAGGGGGCAGATTCAAGAGGAAGAGTGACACCTATCGTTCAGGAGATTCTCGGTATTTTCTGTTTACTCCTGCATTGATTCAGGCCTGTGCTAGCAACCCCAGCTGTAGACAGCAATATGTCTGATACACTGTTCATCCAACTTGCCTGGCCTTGGTAGCATAGGACATCAGATGAGCATTTGGTTGTCAAGGATGCTGTTGGTTATCACATATAGCAGCTGCATTTTAATTTTTGCCCATTTACAGAGCAAATCCTAGCCGGGCACCAATGGCTTACATCTGTGTTCCTAGCTACTCAGGATGCTCAGTTCTGAAGATGCTGGTTCGAAGCCAGCCTAGATAGAAAAAAAGTTGGAAGTGGAGGAGTGGCTCAGGTGGTAGAGCACCAGCCTTGAGCACAAAGCCAAGGGAGAGCACGAGTTCAAGCTGCAATATCTACATGTTTTCATGCAACCACACACACACACACACACACACACACACACACACACACACAGAGTAAAAGCAAGTCATTTAAGAGGAGAGAAGCAATGTATAAAGCACCCTTTTTATATTGAATTATAAAGGAAAAAGTTCTTTTGGCATGGTGAAATATAACTTCTTTGTATAAAATTATAGCTCTGTAATTTCAAGGAAAAATGAAAACTTTAATTTTTTATGTTAATATGACCTACATAAAAATTACTTCTCCTAAAAGGTCGTTGTTAATAGCCAAGAGGGCATTAACTTCTATGTGGTCAATCTGTTTAACAATAAAAAAAATATGGAGAATGATCTACCATCTAGCTTCAACACCTCAGGTGGAAGACATTTTATTACAGCCCTATGACATGGCAATCAAGGCCTGAGCCTTTTGTTAAAGTGTTGTTAAACAGAGCTGAGGGTAAGCTGTGCATGAAAGCATTCTGAATCTGTTACTACTTTTACAGTAAACACTATGTCTAGTCAGAATTCCAGAGGTAACTGTTCATCTGAATAACTTGAAGCTGCCTGTAAGCACGCCATGATATATATTGAGAAATCTACTTGGGGTTTCCATTGCTTAACTAAGTTGTCTTTGAAGATGCTAAGATAAGGTTGCCCCAAAGATAATTTAAATGTCCATGAAATGGATTTTAATCAGCATTGTAATTTCAATGTATATATGTTTTATAAATTATGAACTTATTCATACATCACCATCTACTAGTTTATCTAGGTCTGTAACTTCAACAGATTCTTACAATTAGCTGATTTAAAACAATATAGGATGAGCAAATTTGAGAACAGAAAATGGATGATTTATCCTTAAGTTGTAAAAGAAAGAAAAAAAAAAAAACCATTTTAGCCAGGCACTGGTGGCTCATCCCGAACTAATCCTAGCTACTCAGGAGGCTGAGATCTGAGGATCACGGTTTGAAGACCAGTCCAGGCCGAAAAGTCTATGAGATTTTTATCTCCAATAAACTACTCAGAAAAAGCTGGAAGTGGAGCTGTGGCTCAAGTGGTAGAGTGTTAGCCTGGAGCAAAAGAAGCTCAGGAATAGCACCCAGGTTCCAAGTTCAAGCCACCTTACTGGCAAAAAAAAAAAATTCCAAGAGAATAACAAGAATATTTATGTGTTAATCAGGTGAAAATGGAGTGCACATGACAAAGAGCTAGAAAACATATACTAGCCAAGGAAACAGCATGAGCCAAAGCCAAAGAACAGAGAATAACTTCTTATGGAAGGACTAGCTGACAAGAGAGGCAGAGCAGCAACTGATGTGCTGGTCTAGGAATGTTATTGTTTTGTTTGACCATATTGAAAGGCACAAAGGTGGAAATGCCTTATGCACAAGTGTCGAATGGAATGGTGAAGATTAGCTGGGGAAGTGGGTACAGCGTGAAAGAGGAGGTGAATCTGGTCTTGGTGTTTTATACACTTAGATGGACATTCAAAATGAAATTCCCTTGTAGAACGAAGTAATGTTTATTTTTTTAAAAAAATGGGGGCGGGGAGCTATAAAGACTCAAAGGAAGGGACCAGTGAAAATCCAACAGTGTCCAAAATGGAGACAGTATGTATACAAAGGAGATGGAAGACAAGAGCATGGGAGACAAGCACTCAAGTTAAGATAGAATTGAGTTGTAAATATAAAAGGGACATTTTACCTTCATGTTTGATGACTAAATTCATGCAAAGACAAAATCCAAAGAAGTACATATCTGGCCTTAAGGCTGTATGTCCATTTCATTTACTTCCTGTCAGTGAGGTATAATTTACAGAGGATTAAATTCACCAGCTGTATGAGTATATAATTTGAAGTGTCTGTACAAATACATACCATTTTGTGACCATGCTATTCACAGAACATTTTTAATCACCTCCAGTATTTTCATCACGTGCTTTTAGAACCAATCCTTTCGCTCTACCTTCTGACCAGGAAGCAACTGATTTGCTTCCTAGTGCTGTAATTTTACTTTTCTTTCTAATATAGAACTAGAAGTCTACTGCAATAGCCTCTTTTGGCTGTCATCTTTTACTTGAGATGTAGTTGTGCTAGTTGCACATTTCAGTAGTTCATCCATTTTTATTATGGAGTAGGTTGCCTTATATGAACATATCACAATTTTTTTGATTTGTCATTTAACAAGTATTTAAATTCTTTCAAGTTCAGGGCTGTATAAGTGAGGTTTCAATAAATAACCAATGTAACTATTTTGATTGGCATAGATTTGATGTTGCTTATATACATACCGTTAAATGGAATGGTTAGATCATGTTAGGTATATGTATCAGTTTCTTCAAAACTTCCAGAGGGCTCTAAAATGTTTAGTAGCAATGAACAAGAGTTCCCATTGCTTATCACTAACCTTTGATATCATTGGTTTTAATAATTTGAGAATTTTAGCAGATGTGTAAGTGGTAACTCATTAAGATTTGTTTGTTTATATTTCTCTAATGAGAAACAAAGATAAACTTACAAGAAGTTTCTCTTCATCGTCTGATCATTTTATATAGGTTTATATTGTGGATTTTGGAATTATATATATTGTGGATATGGGTTCCTTTTCAGATATGCAATCTGGAAATACTTTATGAAGTTTGTAGTTAATTATTTTTGGAGGGTAGCACTTTTTTTTTTGGTAATACTGGGATTTGAATTTGGAGGCCTTATGCTTGCTTGTCAGGTACTATACCACTTGTGCCATCTTTTTAGTTATTTTTTGAATAGATATTTCTTGCAAGCTGTCCCAGACCACTATCCTACTATTTATATTTTCCAACTAGCTGGGATGATCAGGCACCAGTACAGGATTTTTTTTTTTGGGGGGGGGGATCGGTCATGGAGCTTGGACTCAGGGCCTGGGCACTGTCACTGAGCTATTCTACTTAATGCTAACACTCTACCACTTTGAGCCACAGCACCATTTATGGTTTCTGGTGGTTAATTGGCAATAGGAGTCTCAACAGCCCTTCCTGCCTGGGCAGAAACCACAATTCTCAGATCTTAGTGTCCTAAGTAGCTAAACTTACAGGCATGAGCCACCAATGCCTGGCTTACATGCAGATTTTTATTGATTGAGATGGAGCCTCAGAAATGTGTTGTTTGTTTCAAACCATGATTCTCCTGATCTCCATCTCCTGAGTAGTTAGGATTACATGTATGGGTCACCATGCTTGGCTCTGTGGCTCTTAACCCTTAATGTTATATCTGTCAAATAAGCCAAAGTTTTGAATCTGATAAATTTCCAATTTCAAAATATTTCTTGTATACCCCACACATTTGGTGTTAGAGTTAACAATATTTAATCATTGATCATATGGGGTGTCTCAGGTTCTTTTCTAGAAATTTTAAAGTTTTACATTTTCTTTAGATTTATGAAAAATTAGTTTTTTGTGTGGTGGTATAAAAATAAATATATGGGATATAAAGATCAAGATCTGCTTTTTTTTGGGGGGGGGAGTCCGGTCGTGGGGCTTGAACTCTGGGCCTGGGCGCTGTCCCTCAGCTCTTCAGCTCAAGGCTAGCGCACTACCACTTGAGCCACAGC
>NW_012269226.1:0-2442 GCF_000151885.1 Dipodomys ordii
GCTGTGGCTCAAGTGGTAGAGCGCTCGCCTTGAGCTGAAGAGCTGAGGGACAGTGCCCAGGCCCAGAGTTCAAGCCCCACGACCGATGGAAAATAGTAATAATAATAAAGGTGGAGAGTTGAAACCAAGTTATTGAGAGCAGAGGGGAAAACACAAAAGTAAGGCATGTGTTCTTTCCTGACAGAACAAAGAGGTGAGGTTTATGCCCATCAGGAGCCGTAGGGCCCAATGTGAACACAATACTTCAGAAACAGCAGGAGAGCCGGCGCCTGCCCGGGGCTCCTGCCTGTCATCCTAGCTGCTTAGGAGTCGGAGATCTGAGGACCAGGGGTTCAAAGCCAGCCTGGGGCAGGGAAAAAAAAAAATCAGTGAGATGCTTCTCTCCTATGAATCACCAAAATAAACCAGAAGAGGCGCTGTGAGTAGCCTTGAGCAAAAAGCAGCTCAGGGACAGCGCTCAGGCTGAGTTTAAGGCCCAGGACAGGCACAAACTAGCACACAAAAACCAAGAAACAACGACAAGCCAACCCCAGAGCACTGGTGAAGAGCTTAGTTTTCTGGGGAAGGAGAGAGCTGTGCCCGCTCCCCAGTGCCCGTTATCAACCATTCCCACCTGACCGCACCCCGCAGGCCTCTGCGCATGCCGAGACACTGCACAGCCCGCCCTGCCCCCAGCTGTCCCTCCACCCCGTGTCCACAGACGCCCGGGCCTCTCTTCCTCTGGAGACGTGCGCCTCCCAGGGTCTAGGCTGGGATCCAGGCATGAGGGTTTTTTTTCTGAAAGCATCCAACAGAGGCTGGGCATTATGGTGGCGGGGGTAGGCTGCCCAGGCTCCTTCCCAAAGCACCCTCGGCCCTCTCGCTTACACGATGTGCCAAGCCCTCTGGCTGCTGTCACTGTGCTATGGGCTCTTCCGGCCAGGGCTTGCTTCCTGACCTAGTGAGGTTCCAGTTACTCTAAAGAAGAGGACCGCTTTTGCTGTCCTCCTCCCTAGGGCTTTCTGAAGCCCCAGTCTACTTTTCTTTTTGTCAGTCATGGGGCTTGAACTCTGGGTCTGGGCGCTGTCCCTCAGCTCTACCACTTGAGCCGCAGCGCCACTTCCGGTTTTCTAGTGGGTTTTATTGAAGATAAGACTCTCACAGACTTTCCTGCCCAGGCTGGCCTTAAACTGTGATCCTCAGATCTCAGCCTCCTGAGTAGCTAGGCTGACAGGCATGAGCCACGGATGCCCGGCTCCCAGTCTACTTATTTCTTGCCACTGCAAACATCACCACAACCAGTGTCCTGGAAGCAAAACTTCAGACAAGCCTCCGGTCTGCTCCAGATTTCCACCACACACAGAAACACAACCTGCCCCAAGAGACAGGCACTGTTTTCCATTTCCCAATGTGAGGAGGCCCACCCAACCCCCATGGGTACACTCCCCTGCCCCCCAACGCGGGGCCTGAGCCGGGAGAAAAACCCACACCTGCCAGACCGAAGCCAGCCGACTTTAACGAAAAACTCTCTACCATCAATCTGTTCAGTGTTTTCCTGAAAGTTAAAATACACAAAGGGAGGGAGGGCCTGGGAAGGTGGCTCAGTGGTAGAGTGCTTGCCTCAAGTGCATGAGGCCCTGGGTTCGATTCCTCAGCACCACATAAGCAGAAAAGGCTGGAAGTGGCGCTGTGGCTCAAGTGGTAGAGCGCTAGCCTTGAGCTGAAGAGCTGAGGGACAGCACCCAGGCCCAGAGTTCAGGCCCCATGACCGACAAAAAAAAAAAACAAAAAACCGCAAGGGGAAGTTGGGAGACGTGTGGCTCAGGGATGGAGCATCGGGTCTCATCTTGGCAAGTTCCTGTATGTGTGCACTTCCCTCCTTCTCTCTAATAGTCTGCTCATGACTCACACAAGCCCCGGGGTCCAGATTCACAGCGTAACGACACAGCACCCAAACAGCCATACTCAAGGTGGATGAACCACCAAAAAGCCCCAAGTGCAGCCTGTGACTCAAGTAGTTAGCCTTGAGAGGAAAGCTTAGTGAGAGTACCCAGGACCTAGTGCAAGTCCCAGTACTGGCACCAAAACCAATGAAACACAACTGCTGGGCAGCAGTAGCTCACACCTGTCATCCGAGCTATGCAGGAGAACAAGATCTGAGGACTGAGGTTCAAAGCCAGCCTGGGCAGGAAAGCCCGTGAGAGTCTTCTCTCCAACTTCCAAAAGGGCAGGAAGTACACTGTGGCTCCAGTAGTAGAGTGCTAGCCTTGAACAAAAGCAGCTCAGGGACAGCGCAGGCCCTGAATCCAAGCCTCAGGACTGGTACCAAAAAACAAACAAAAAGCCCCGCAATGACAGAAAACCATCTATGGAGCCCTGTGACAAAGAAAACCATCCATGGAGCCCTGTGACAAAGAAAACCTCCATGGAGCCCTGTGACAAAGAAAACCATCCATGGAGCCC
>NW_012269226.1:8447-8726 GCF_000151885.1 Dipodomys ordii
GCGCGCGCCGGCCGCCTGCCCACCGAGCTCCTCCGCGGCGGAAGTAGCGCCGCCGAGCCACTTCCGGTCCGTCCCTCAAAACGGTCCGTGGCGCCTGCGTCGACCCACCCACCCCCCAAGAACTAGGGTTCCGCTTCCCAAAGGGTCCTGCTGTGTGTTCAGGACCGAGGGAAGCGTGGGGTGGAGCGCGGCCTGGCTTCTCTTTTTCCTTCCTTCCTTCCTTCTTTCCTTCCGCCATCCCTTTCCTTTCTTCTTTCCTCCCTCCCTCCCTTCCTCCCT
>NW_012269227.1:0-2070 GCF_000151885.1 Dipodomys ordii
AAAAAAATTAAAAAATAAAAAAAAGGTCATTAAAAAAGCTGGACACCAGTGCTCAAACCTGTAATCCTAGCTACTCAGGGGCTGAGATCTGATCGTGGTTCAAAACCAGGCTGGGCAGAAAAGTCCATGAAACTTATTTCCAATGAAACACCAAAAAGCTGGAAATGTGGCTCAAGTGGTATAGTGCTAGCCTCGAGGTAAAAGAAAAGAAAAGAAAAAAAACCACTTCAGGGTCAGTGCCAATAAGGTTAACAATAGAAAAGACCACTCCATAGTCCTGAGGGGTTAAGCTAGAGGCTGGCACTGTGTGTGGGGTTAGGGGTAGAGGATGGACCTGCACTAGTAGCCAAAAGGTCAGACACTGACATCACCAGGGTTGTGAGAAGTGCCTGGAGTCAAGGCTGTGGGAAATTAAAGAATTCCATGGGATAATAAGGCATGAGGGGGAATGGGATGGGAGCTCCAGTGGTGGAAGGAAAACAAACTGAAGGCACCGGGTGGGCAGTCCCTCAGGACTAATGCCAGGGGCCTGCAAGGACATGACCTACTGTAGTAGCCAGCTTGGGGAATCACCAGTAAATTAAGAAACAAAACAAAGTGCTATTGGCTGACCTGAGTTCCTCCACTAAGTTCCTGTGGCAGACCTAACCCTCAGTGTGGCAGTATTAATGAAGTCATCAGGCTGAGCCCCTGATCTTAGTAGATTTGAGCCCTTAAGAGGAGACACCAATTGAAATAGAGCTCCAGGAAATGGAAACAAGAGATCTTTTCTTTGTTGCTGTTTTTGTTTTCTCTTCTTTTTTGTCTCGTTTGTTTGTTTCTCTGTGTTTGGGAGGGGAAGGGGAAGCACAGAAATGGAGGGACAAAGGGCGAATATAATGCAGCAGTGGTACTCACTAAACACTATGTTGAAAATGAACTATACAACGTGTGGGTGGGGATGGGAGGGAAAAACTGGGAGAGAGGAAGGGAAGGGGGGTGACATTGTCCAAAAGGAACCATCTTCTTTACATGACTTATATAGCTGTAGCCCCTCTGTACAATCGCCATTATAATCACAATAAAAAGTTTAAAAAACTTAAGAAGAGGAGACACCAGAACACGCCTCTCCCCTCTTCACCCTTATGAGCACGCAGTGGCAAGATGGCCGGCTACAAGTCCAGCAGGGACCCGCATCACAGACTGACTTGGCTGGAATCTTCACTTTGGACTGAAAGAAAATACTTGTTTTATAAGCTGGCAGTCTATGATGGAACACACACACACATTTTTTTTTGTATTATTGAAGTCTGAGCTCAGGTACTGGGTTTAAAATGAGGGCATTGTGCTGGCTAGGCAACCGCCATACTACTGAAGCCATGCTTCCAGTCTTTTTTCTTTACTTTTCAGGTAGGGTCTTCCACTTTTTGTCCTGAGCAGGCCTTGGACTGAGAGCTTCCTACCTTTACTCCCTTCATAGTTACAGGAGTGGGTCACCATGCTTGGATTGTTTCAGAAGTAAGATCATGCTGACTTTTGCCTGAAGTTGACCTGAATTGATGCTCCCCAATCTCCACTTGTCAAACAGCAGAGATTATAGCCATGAGTCACTGTACTCAGTCTGTGCTATATATTTAGTGGTAGTCTGAGCTAAAAGAGAAGAGAAATGGATCTTGGATTCAGTTTCCTAGGCTAGTGTTACACAACTCTGGAAAAATGCCTTCAGAGACCGTGTGGCCATGGCAGGTAGGCTAGGGCTACCCGGGTCCCTGATCTAAATGTAGATATTATAAATGGTCCCCTTGAGTAGCTTTAGCTGTAGCCCATGGGTCTGGAACTGTGGTTCTCTCTCTTTCTATCAGGTTAAAATAACTGTATCGTGATTTCTCTCAAGACCTTCTCTTTGCCTCACAGATTACCTAGTATGGTTTTGCTTAATTTCCAATATGTGGGGATTTCCCAAGCCATTCAGATCCTTGTTTTTTCTTTTTCTTTCTTTTTTTTTTTGGGTCCGGTCATGGGGCCTGAACTCTGGGCCTGGGTGCTGTCCCTCAGCTCTTCAGCTCAAGACTAGCACTCTACCACTTGAGC
>NW_012269227.1:5226-7918 GCF_000151885.1 Dipodomys ordii
GAGAGAGAGAGAGAGAGAGAGAGAGAGAGAGAGAAAGGAGGGGAGGGAGGCAGGGAGCACTCTAGGGCCAACCTACCAACAAAAAGCAGGGTGAAGATGATGGTGAGCTGGTAGACAGCATGGCCTAGGATGTTCTTCATCATGGTGCGTGAGATGAGGGGCTTGTCCCGGCCATATGGCTTCCGCAGCAGCAGTGACTCAGTGGGGGGCTCCGTTGCCAGGGCCAGAGAGGCAAAAGTGTCCATGATCAAGTTCACCCACAACATCTGCACGGCTTTGAGAGGAGAGTCCTGCAGAGAACAGGCAGTCACTCTTCCATGGAGCAGCCACCAGGCTCCTACTGGGAAGCCTTGAGATAGAAAGCCTGCAGTGCCTGCGAAGAGCTCAGCATGGGGCCCATGGAGAATTTCATTCCCACAGTTTCCTTTAGGCTAGCAGTGGCTTTTTGCTGGCCTTTCAGATGCCCGCCCATCTCCCTTCTCTTGCTTACTGGGAGTGATCTGGAAGGCATGGTTTGAATTCTTAGTGGGGCCTGAGGGCTCAGCCAGTGCCCTAGCCTAGGCCCAGGGACAGGGGGCTGCCTTTCAGGACCAGAGTGGTGGTTACTGTCCTTATCTCCCACCCCACAGAGTAAGAAAAGGCCAAACCTTGGGTCTTACTGACTGCTTGGTCATATCCTCTGGGTTGTTCTTTCAAAATCAGCCTCCTAAGTCTGGTGCTGGTGGCCCACACCTGTAATCCTAGCTACTCAGGAGGCTGAGATCTGAGGATCATGGCTCAAAGCCAGGCTGGGCAGACAATTCCGAGAGACTCATCTCCAACTAACCAGCAAAAAGCCAGTAGCAGAGGTGTGACTCAAGTGGTACAGTACCAGCCTTGAACAAAAGCCAAGGGAGAGTATGAAACCCTGAGTTTAAGCCCCAGTAGTAGTGGTTCACACACACACACACACACACACACACACACACACACACACACACACACAAAGCAGCCTCACAGTAGTCTGATGCATAAATTATGATTTCATGAGCATATGAGAAGTGCCTTGGAGTGGGAGGAAGGGGATAGGGCCTGACTGCTAATGGTTAGAGGGTTTCTTACTGGAGTGATGAAAATATTCTAGAAGCATACAGTGGTGAAAGTTGTACAGCACTATATACCTATGAAAAACCTGTGTACATTGTCAAATACTTTAACTATTATAATACTAATATCACATGAATTAGATCTCAATTAGAAAGTCTTCAAAAAAGCCAAGGGCTTGTAGCTCAAGCTTGCAATCCTAGCTATTCAGGAGGCTGAGAACTGAGGATCACAGTTCAAAGTCAGCCTGGGCAGAAAAGTCCATGAGATCCTAATGTCCAATTAACCACAAGAAAAAACTGGAAGTGGTGCTGAAGTTCAAAGTGGTAGAGCACTAGCCTTGAGCAAAAGAGCTCAGGGACAGCACCCAGGCCTTGAGTTCAAGCCCCACGGCCAACCAAATAAAAAGAAAAACGAAAAAGGAATGGAGCATGGAGCCAGGCGCTGGTGACTCATGCCTATAAATAATCCTAGCTACTCAGGAAACTGAAATCTGAGAATCATGGTTCAAAGCCAGCATGGGCAAGAAAGTCTATGGGAGTCTTATCTCCAATTAATCAGTGAAAAGCTGGAAATGGGGCTGTGGTTTAAGTGGTAGCCTTAGGCAAAAAAGTTCAGGGACAGTGCCCAGGACCTGAGTTCAAGCCCCAGACTGGCACACAGATACACACCAGGGAATGGAGTACCGACCTAAGCTATAACATGGATGAATATTGAAAAACATGCTAAGAGAGAGGCTACATGCTAAATGCCACCTATTATCTGATTTTCTGGATGTGAAATGTCCACAACATAGCCACAGAAAACAGATTGGGGTTTGCCAGGATCAACTCATTTTGGGCAGGGACCTGGGGAGTGACTGTTAATGGGTATAGGCTTTCCTTTGGGATTGACGAGAATGTTCTAGAACTAGTTCTACAAGTGCTGATTGCACCATGCGGCAAGTATACTGAAAAGAAAACCCCACTGAATTGTGCATCCTCAGGTGGTGATTGATTTAGTGTGTGAATTTTATTTCTATAAAAAGAACCTGAAGAGAAGACAAAACTTGCTCTCAACCTGGTCCTCTGGCCTTAGGTCTTCAGTGCCAGTCATTGCCCTCAGAAAGCAGTTGCCCGATGGGCTGTGAGAGGGAGAGCCCTTGGTGCCCACCTGAGTAATGCAGGCGCCCGTGAAGGCCACAATCACAGCCACCACATTGACCGTCAGCTGGAACTGCAGGAATTTGGAGATGCTGTCATAGACGTTGCGGCCCCACATGACTGCTTTGACAATGCTGGTGAAGTTGTCGTCTGTCAGGATGATGTCAGAGGCCTCCTTGGCCACATCAGTTCCTGCGATGCCCTGGGAAAAGCACAGAAACACAGAGTGCCCATGGACCCCTTTCTCAGCCCATACTTGACCACCAGTCCACCCAGGCTGGTTGGCTGCCTTTCCCTACCAGATAAGGTCTCCCTGGGGCAGACAGTACTCTTTTATTTTTAAATGCCAGTCCTGGGGCTTGAACTCAGGGCTTTGGTGCTTTCCCCGAGCTTTTTTTTTTTTTTTTTTGCTCAAGAGTGGTGCTCTACCACTTGAACCACAGCTGTACTTCCAGCTGTTTAGGAGA
>NW_012269228.1:0-466 GCF_000151885.1 Dipodomys ordii
TGCTTATGTGGTGCTGAGGAATCGAACCCAAGGCCTCAGGCATGCAAGGCAAGCTCTCTACCACTGAGCCTCTTTCCCAGCCCCAGGAGTAGTAGTTTTACAAGGTCACTGTCATCATTACACAGGACAGATTAAAATGTGTCTGAATGGAAAGGCATCCTGTGATGGTATAATAAGTAGAAAGAGCTATCTGCATATTACGGTGACATCATGATACTGAGGAGTAAACAGAGAGGTATTTAAATACTCAATATGCTTCCAAGTCGTTGTTGATGCTTCCTCTCAAATTCTATTTTGTGAAAACTGTGCTTTTTGAAAAAAACTGTTACAAAATTGGAAAGGCAAAAGGATAACTCAGATTTGAGAGTGGGAAACTAAGAGCCTTCCTAGAATTAGCAAAGAACTGCAGATGAGAAGCAGATGTCACTAGCTTTTGGGTCATAATTTTGAGTATTAGTGAGTTTTA
>NW_012269228.1:2281-4514 GCF_000151885.1 Dipodomys ordii
GTTTTCTGGATCAAATTTTGCCATGTAGTAGGCTTATAAACTGGTCATTTTTGAGAATTTCATACAGTAAATCTGAATGAACAATGGATTCAAATTCTTTCACTTAAACATAGCTTGAAACAGATTCATGAGACATTTGTGATTATTTGGGGGGCACATAAATCTAAGTACACACTAATTCTTTCAGGCTACATCATGAACTATTTTAGATATCTGCCTTTAAATGTTTTAATAAGGGGGGGAGGACCAAGGTAATTCTTTCCTATGAAAGTAGGCAATTTAGGTGGCATTAATTTATTAATTCTGTGGCAAGGAAGAGGGAGAAAAAAGAGGGAGAAGATGAAGAGGGGGGAAAAGGAAGAATGAATGGCGTAGAAGGAGGGATAGAGTCACAAGGTGAACTTCAAGGCCTTGTCATAATGTATTATTTTCTCCAAAGAAACTCTGACCTTTTAAATTTTCTACTACTTGCCAAGAGTAACATCAGTTGGGGGCCAAACCTAACAATCTTTGGAGAGACATTTAAAACCCAAGCCACAGCGGTGATGAGAAAAGTCTTGAGGCAAGCATTTGATCAATGCTATACTGTCATTTGCATATCCCCAAAATGGTATCGTAAAGGTTATTTGATAGATGCTATTATTCCCAAACACATGAAGTATTAGAGATGTAAAATTATTTTGTCCACGTCATATACACAGTGAGTATAACAGAGGATATTAAACTCAGCTCCGATTTATAAGGGAACAAATGCTTTATTAGCAGTGTAAGCAATAGGTCCAGTGTTACTTCCTTCATTTTGAATTTTATCTTTTTATAATCTCAAATCACAAAATCCAGATAAAAAAATCTAAAGTCACAAAGTTTTTATACTCTAAAATCACTTTTTAACATTTGAAATATATCTTTATTAAAATATAGACAGAGAAATGCTAGAATATTAATACCCATCTTTGATATAATATATACAATCTAGATCCATTCATCTACTGAAGGGCATCTGGGATGGTTCCATAGCTTAGCCATGGTAAAGAATGCTACAATAAATATTTTTGTGCTGGTAGCTTTAGTATAGTCGTGTTTGTGATCATTTGGGTGAATGCCCAAAAGTGGGATTGCTGGGTCCTAGGGGAGCTCTATGTGGATCAAGAAAATGTGCTATATATATATATATATATAATATGCTATATATATATATAAATGTTACATATTATATATATATATATATATATATATATATATAATTTATGTAACAGAATTCTCTACGCCTCCATCAGAAAGAATGACATTGCCCCATTTGGTAGGAAATGGACTTGGAAAAAAATATATTAAGTGAAGTAAGCCAGGCCCAAAGAAACATAAGTCCCATGGTTTCCCTTATTTGCTATAACTAGTATATGTCTGGGACAGGCAGAAAAGGACAAAAGCTATGTACATATGACCAGATAAGATGTTAAGCGAAATGAACCCCAAGATAGGGACACAAGTGGTTTTTTCTTCTTGCTATTGTTTCTAATGTATTTATAATATACCATGTGATTTTTTCTGTTTCTTTGTATGTTCCTCACCCACAGGATAAACCCTCTTTTTACTGTATTTGATGTCAGTGCCCTGTACCTTGTATATACACTTCTCTAATTTGGGGAAGGGAAAGGAAAAAAACCAAAATATTTACATAGGAATGCAGGCTGACCCATTGTAACAATGAGATGCATAATATACTATGTTGAAAAATGAGTTTTACAATTTAGGAGGGGCAGGTGAGGGGGTAGTATAGTTGTGGAGGTGGGAGGGAAGGCATGGTAGGGTAAAAACAAAGGAGGAGGTAACAATGCTCGGTAGGAAATGTACTCATTGCCTTGCTCATGTAACTGTAACCCCTTTGTACAGTATTTTTCAATAAAAACATATAAAAAGAAAAAAGAAAATAAAATGAACATATACTATCTAAATTTTGAAACCCAAGATTTCCTATTCTATTGACACTACAAATATTTTAATTATAGAGATATCTATTGCATGCAACACTGCTTTTGCATGTGAGATAGCTAAAAACAACCTATAATGCACAAATGTATACCTTGGAATAACCTAGAAATTACTAAACTCAACCATCATGAAGCCTTCCAGCTGTTTTTATATATAAACTAATCTGACTTTCATTTCTTCCCCACTGACTTTATTCTATGTGGTGTATTTTTTCATGATATTGTATTTTTTTTCCTCCTGGGGC
>NW_012269229.1:0-2011 GCF_000151885.1 Dipodomys ordii
AAAAAAAAAAAAAAAGGTTTTTTTTGGTTGATGGTTGTGGTGGCTGAACAGTACAAACAGCATCTTGGCAGGGGTCCCTACCCAAGGCAATCAAATCCTGAATGCCATGTCATAATATTGCCAGAGAAGCAGCTGGGTGTAGGTAGGAACCAAAGAATGGGATAACGTCGTTTTATAACAACTTGCTTTTGTGGAATGGTATTAATCTGTTCATGAGGATGCAGCCCTTATGATCTAATGATCTTTCACTGGGTTCCACCTCTTACAGATTCCACTACCTCACTACTACCACCACTCTGGGACCAAGCTTCCAGCACATAAGTCTTTAGGGGACAAACTGTAGTAGGACATCATAGGACACCTTTCTATTGACAGAGCATGGGGACGGGGAGAGAGCAGGGGAAGTATGTTAGAGTGTACTCAGAGAATGTTTGGTGGAACTAAGGTGCATACCTATACACTGAAACTGTATACAGTTTGCTAAAGGTGGCTGTTCCAGGATTGAGACAAGACAGAGATACTGGAAGTCAGATAATAAGATAGACCTTGGTGGTCCATTTCATTCACACTAGAAAGATCTTGTTAACATCTTACTAACATCCCAATCCAGGATAGAGGATGTCTGTATCTTGGGGTTAGGACCATGTTTTCAAGCAGCATTTATAAATTATTTTCTATTAACAAGCAGTAAAGTAGGAGTAACAGTAGGAGTTAGTAGGAAGTTATTGTAAGTCCTGTGAGCCATATGGTATTTTTCACAATTACTCATCTATTTAGAGCAAAAAGAGCCATAGACAATATAAAATGGTCACAGTTGCATGCCAATATAACTTAATTTACAAAAAAAGGGCAAAGACTCAGACTTAGGCTGTGGCTAATGTTTGTTTAACATTGCTCTAGAGTTGGTTTTATTTTATACCCCCACATAACAAAACCTAGAACGCAGTTTTGGTGAGCTATGTAGAAGAGAGAGAGAGAGAGAGTGATGGAGAGAAAGAGAAAGAGAGAGAGCGCTTTCAAGCGAGAGAGAGCGAAAGAGCGCAAGCTTGAACGTTCTTTTCTTGTGTATGTGTGTGGGGGGGGGCAGTCCACAGGTTTGAACTCTGGGCCTGGGTCTCTGAGCTCCTTTATTCAAGGCTAGTGCTCTACCACTTGAGCCACAGCGCCACTTCTGAGAGTTTGAATCTAGAATCCTGTGGCAATGAGGGGGAAAATTTACTTGCGAAGTGAAAGCCACGCCTATATGAGCTCAAGAAATGCAGCCAGCAGTTGAACTACAAGCTAGAACAAACAAACACTCCACAGAGGGAAACTCAAATCCTTATGCCTTCAAGGTTTGCCGCTCCCCCCTGCCCCCGGCCCCTCATCCCACCCCAGGTTGTGGGGCTTGAACTCTGAGACTGGGCGTTGTCCCTGTCCCTCAGCTCTTCAGCTAAAGGCAAGCATTCTATCACTTGAGCCACAGTGCCACTTCTGGTTTCCTGGTGGTTTATTGGAGATAAGAGTCTCACAGACTTTCCTGACCGGGCTAGCTTTGAACCATGATCCCCAGATCTCAGCCTCCTGAGTAGCTAGGATTACAGGTATGAGCCACCAGCGCCTGGCTAAGGGTTTTTTTTTTTTTTTTTTAAACCCAACAGTGATCAGATATACAAAAAAAAAAAATATGTTTAAGGAACTGAAGGTGTCCTATCATGTCCTACTACAGTTTGTCCCCCAAAATATGTTTAAGTGTACCTAAGCAGAGAAACAGGAAAGATGAAAGAAATGAAAATTCTGGAATAGAAAGTTGAAGAGATGAAAAACTTCACACAATCAGTTTACAAGAAATGATAGAAGAGTCCATGAACTTGAAGACAGACCAAAAGAAGAGGTGGAAGAAGAGAGAGAAAATCTTGTTTGAAGAACTAGAACTAGGTACCAAAGACCAGAGGCAATACCTAACCTATTTTTCCAGCCAAGTGTGACTTTAGTCTTTGACTCTGAATGTAGGACCATGAAATTATTTGAT
>NW_012269229.1:7076-7943 GCF_000151885.1 Dipodomys ordii
TTATGTGGTGCTGAGGAATCCAACCCAGGACCTCATGCATGCAAGGCAAGCGCTCTACCACTAAGCCACCTTCCCAGCCCCTTGTCTTTGTTATTTCTGTTCTGTGTGTCTTTGTCTCAGTTAAGAGGAGAGCTGCTCAAGGGTCTCTATCTCAAAGGGTTCCTGGAACATGTCCACACATGTAAGGGTACATGAACGAACATAAAAGGGTAGATG
Source organism: Dipodomys ordii (assembly GCF_000151885.1). NCBI lineage: Eukaryota > Metazoa > Chordata > Mammalia > Rodentia > Heteromyidae > Dipodomys > Dipodomys ordii. The sequence continues at coordinate 7,293 of NW_012269229.1, forward strand.
TAATACAAGACATACGTATACAAGAGTCATATGTCTATGACCCGTGTTAGCCAATTACAGTGTTCACTCCCAATGCTAGGTGTGAGGGATGCTGAGAAGACTATCTTCAGTGGCAACCCAAAGACTACAATGAAACATTTAATGTCTCCCCGTCAGTGTTGCTGCTGATTCTGAGTCAGCACTCATTTGTGGTGACTCTAAGCCTCACTTTATGATTCACATTCTAAAAATGGGGTGAGGTTTTTTTAACTGAGGAACTTATCCCAGTCTGAACTTAGCCCCACCATGACTGGGTCCCTCTGTGGGTTTTGAGTTGCCAGCATAGCACTTTCAAGGTCCAGTGTCTCTGGCTTCTTGGAGATGGCTGTTCCATGGCAAAAGCCTAGAATCTGTTTCATAGGGGTATGATAGGGTTTCCCTGTAGAAAATGATCCACTAAGCCTTTCTTGAGGATACTCATTATTTACACCTTGTCCATGTCTGGTCTGGGATAGACAAGCTAAGGAAGAGTAGCTAAATCTGGGGCTTTTCTTTTTTTTATTTTTTATTTTTTTTATTTTTGGGTCTGGTCGTGGGGCCTGAACTCTGGGCCTGGGCACTGTCCCTCAGCTCTTCAGCTCAAGGCTAGCACTCTACCACTTGAGCCACAGC
>NW_012269230.1:0-1401 GCF_000151885.1 Dipodomys ordii
CTCTGTCTAGGGGCTCACCTAATCACCCTTCCATGCCAGGGATGACCCCTGGCAACCCCACAACCTCCCAAGTCAGAACAGCAGCTGCTCTGACTTCACAGAAACAGCTGAGCTGGGTGGAGGACCTCCCCCCCCCCCACCCCCAGAAGCCTGAGGCACAGCTGGAGCTGTTTACTTTTGGGGAGGGAGGGATTGGGGGAGGCCTCCAGGAGGCCCTGATCACTGGGGTTCACTCAGTGCTCAAGGGCCCTTTCCTAACCCCTTAAAATCTACCAGAGCCCGTATTGCCACGGAAAATCCCATGGGCACAGCAAGGGAGAGCCTGAAAGAAGAGGCGCCCAGCAGACACCAAGAGACTGCCATGTCCCCACCCAGCCCACCGCACAGGCGGGGAGAACAAGGCCCAGGCGCAAGTCTCCGCCACACCTGCCAGGGAGATGGCGGCCTCTTCTCCTTCCCACCCTGGGAGGGGGCTGGGAGGACCCAGCCTGCACCTTCCCTGTCCCCCCAAAATCTATGCTTGGCTTTCCCCTCTAGGATCCAAGCCACACACTTGAGACTGGGGTTCAGCTTCAGAGAGCTCTGGACTCATTTTTTTTAAAAAATCATTCGTCAATTTTTCCTAAAACAAAACTAGGAAGCACAGGGTCTCCTAAACGCACACGTATCTCATGATGCCACAATCCAAGCTTGTGTATACACACACGATAGGAATGCATGTAGCTGCCAAAGCACCTGACACACACACTCACAGAAGATTTATTTGTAAACCCTCCCCCCCAAAAAAAAACTAGACACAACCCCAAAGTCCACTGACAAGAAACTGGTTATAATAGTTCTGGTGGATTCTAGAGTAGAGTACTATACAACAATTAAAAAGGAATGAATCACTAGCAAGAGCAACAACAAGGCTGAATCACACAATTACTATACGGAGCCAAGAAGCCAAACACAAGAGTACTTACCATATCATTCCATGTAGCCTAAACTCAAGGACAGACCTCCACATGGGTGTGGGGTATGCTGGTGCATGCTTAGAATCCCAGCACACAGAAACTGAAGGCAGGCCAGACTCTGATGGGTCACAACTATAATCAGAGCTCCAGGAGGCTGAGCTCTGAGAATCGTGTTTGGAAGGCAGCCTGGGGCCAACACATCTGTGAGAATTTTTCTCTCTAATTAACCAGCAAAAAGCCAGAAGTGTGGGTGTGGTCAAGTGATAGAACACCAGCTGTGAGTGAAAAAAAAAAACTGAGCGTGAGACCTAGAGTTTAGTGCAGGTAGCAGCACACACATACACACACACACACACACACACACGTACACACATGCACACAGAAGAAGAAAAAGGAGAAAGAGAAAAGGAAGGAAGGAAGGGAGGGAGGGAGGGAGGGGGGGGGG
>NW_012269230.1:6291-9528 GCF_000151885.1 Dipodomys ordii
GCTCAGCCCCCCACCCCACCCCGGTGCCCAGCCCCCAGCCCCGCCTGCCCCGCGGGCGGGCCGGTGCCGGGGCACGCAGGGAACCCCAGCCCTGGCGGAACCCCGATCAGATAAGGGGCCTCCCCCGCGCTGGCCGCGGGGAGTCGGGGAGCAGTTTACGTAAGCGGGGTGCTTGTTGATGGAAAAACAAAGGCCCCAGCGGGCGGCTCCCGGCCTGCAGAGAGCCGCGGGCCCCAGACGCTGGCGCACCGACGGCTCCCCGGGGGCCGGCCTGACTGGGGGTCCCACTGCTGGAAGATCGGCTCCTAGGGGGCCCCCCTCGGAATCCTCCCCCCCAGCCCAGGCCACCCTGCGTGGGGGAGGGGAGGAGAGCGGTTGCTGAATGCCCAGGTTCGAGACGGCCCTGCTGGGGGCTGAGGCAAGCACAGGACCCAACGTGCGCCCCGCAGAAAATGGGGGCGACCCGGTCCATGCGTGCGCCTCCTCGCCTCACCCCCAAACCCACAGCGCGGTGGGAAGGGCGGGTGGAGATAAACCGGGTTAAACCTTCCCTCCCTCCTCTCCCCTCCCCATCTTGGTCCTCAGGACGGGGTGGGGGGTGTCAGGCGCACCTCAGCCAGCTGTGTAACCCCATGGCCTGTGCCCAATCGCTTTATCTGTAAAAAAAAAAAAAAAAAAAAAGGACCGAGGCTTGTACGGAACATGTTTGGAGAATTACATGAGGCGTTTTGAGGATTAAAAGAGATAAATACAAACCCCTTAAATCACGCGTTACACAAGGAGTCGCTGCAGACTGGGCTGGCTTCTCCACCCTTCCATCCAGGGTCAGGCGCCTGCTTACATTCCGGCACAAGCCCTGGCAATGTACTTCTCCTGGAAATCACACACACACACACACACACACACACACACGCCTGGGAATCGCTTGGAATTATAAAGGATCATGCGGGCAGTGTTTTGCAAGTTCCTGGCACACAGTAGGCAAGTCTTACATGAAATGATCCTGTCTACTCATAGAACTGGAATCCAATGTGGTTTCTGCCCATTTACTTGCTGTGCAGTCTTGGGCTTCAATTCCCTTTATAGCACGCGTGAATATTAAATACCCTCCTCAAGGCTTTGGAAGAATCAGACAAGTGAATTCATGTGAAAGTCTTTTCTGGAGTATCAGAAGATGGATCTCAACAGCCACAATCCATCTTATCAGTATCAGTGGAGGACATTGATCCTCCTGTTTTGTGGCCTGTGGCAAATGCCTTCACCTCGATTTCCTCATCCAGTATAGTGGAAATGACAAGAGATCTATCGCCTTGGTTGCTGAAAGGAACCAAAGAGATCGCAAAAATAGGAGCTAGTGCCAGGCACCAGTGACTCACACCTGTAATCCTAGCTACTCAGGAGGCTGAGATCTGAAGACTAAGGTTCGAAGCTCACCCAAGCAGGTAAATCCAGATAACTAGCAAAAAGCCAGAAGTGGAGGCATGGTCAAATAATAGAGTGCCAGCCTTGAGTGAAAACAACAACAACAACAGAAAAGTACAAGGCCCAACTTCAATTCCCAGTACTGGCACACACACACACACACAAATTAAATTTTAAAAAAAAGGCTAGTGCTCGTTGCATATTTAATCAGGCTTTAAGTGTTTTCTAAATATTTTTTGGAGATAATTCATCCACTATCGTTTTACAGCTGGGAAATTGAAGCAGAGAAAAGTTATACAAGTTGTCCAACACCTCACAGCTCAAAAGCGGGCCTCACCGCAGCCTGGGGCTCTAAGCCCTGAGATTCCCTGTCTCCCAGAACCCATAGAAGCTTCAGCAAAGTAGCCAATGTGCTCTACTGCTATCATCATCATCTTAATCATCAGTCCCTTCTTGGAGCAGGGCAAGCTGGAGCCGATGAGGCCTGGGTAGGAGCCAGCGAAGCACTGGCGCCCGGAGCCCCAGCTTTGCTTCCTTGTCCCACCCAGCCAGTGTTGGCAGGTGGGTCCAGTGCGAGGGGTGAGGCCCTGGTGGGAACCAGTGTCACATGGCTCTCTTTGCTGGACACTCCCTGACCAGGGAAGGGCCAGGAGCAGGAGACAAGGGAGACACTAGGCCTTTTGTGACCTGCTCCCCACACAGCCCAGCCCAGAAACCCATCCCCTCCTCCGCCCCAGGCTGCACACAGGGTGCCCACGGCCGTCCTGGGAAAGGAAAGAATTCAGGCTGGATCAGGAGTCCAGCCAGTACCTGGGCTCCACACTTCGTAGCCAAGCATCTTTGGACCAGTCCCTCTTATGAATTAGGCTTGGCTTTGTCATCTCTCAGAGGAAGCAGCAGGCCAGCGCTGGGGAGGGGCAGCAGCTCAGAGGACAAGCAACTTGTTGGTCTTGAGAAGCTGGAGTAAGGGACAGAACAGAGGACCAGCCACTCCCCTGCTGGGGTGGAAGGTGGCAGGGTTGTCTTCCCCTGCTCAGCAAACCCCAATCCACTCCGAGCCTTAACATACCCACCCCAATCTGCCTGGCACCAGCAGATGCCATCCTAAGACCCACTCACCTAGTCAGAGGCCAGTGGCTCCTGTCTGTAATCTTAGCTACTCAGGAGTCTGAGATCTAAGGATTGTGGTTCAAAACCAACCCGAGCAGGAAAGCCTGTGAGAGTCTCCAATAAACCATGAAGAAGCCGGAAGTGGCGCTGTGGCTCAAGTGGTAGAGCACTGGCCTTGAGCAGAAAAAGCCCAGGAATAGCGTGCAGGTCCTGAGTTCAAATGCCAGAACCAGCCAAAAGAAAACAGAAAATCATAAACCTCATCCCCTGGAGAACAAGGCCTTACCTCAGCAGCACATGGGCACGCTGCCCCGAGGACAGGCATGTGCACGCACACACTCACACACAATAACTCACACACACACACAACACGACCACACTCACCCACACCCTGACCACGTACACCTGCCACACTTCTCCTCCTACTCCACCCTACCTCCTCCCAGAGAGTCAGCCACACAGAAGCCTGGACCTAGAGCTCCTCACCTCCCCCATTCCTGAGGATCTCCTCAGACTTGAACCCAGCCCTCCTGCCAAGACGCCTAAGGAAGGAGGGACCTGTGTGTCCGTCCTGGCCTAGACACTCCACTCGGAACCGTTCGTCCTCCCCGGAATGAAGGCATCCAGAGCTGCAAGCGGGGCCCGGGCCTCCCTGATGCCCTGGAGGATGCCACCCGCAGACCCCAGCCGGCGGAGGTGATTCCG
>NW_012269231.1:0-386 GCF_000151885.1 Dipodomys ordii
GTGGTAGAGCGCTAGCCTTGAGCTGAAGAGCTGAGGGACAGCGCCCAGGCCCAGAGTTCAGGCCCCACAACCGGACCCAAAAAAAAAAAAAGAGTTTCATGGACTTTCCTGCCTGGACTGGCTTTGAACCACCATCCTTGGATCTCAGCTTCCTGAGTAGCTAGGATCACAGGCGAGAGCCACCGGCGTCCAGCAAAAAAATGGTTTCTTTTTTTTTTTTGGTCCAGTTGTGGGGCCTGAAGTCTGGACCTGGGCACTGTCCCTCAGCTCTTCAGCTCAAGGCTAGCGCTCTACCATTTGAGCTACAGCGCCACTTCTGGCTTTTTTCTTTTTTCTTATGTGGTGCTGAGGAATCGAACCCAGGGCCTCAGGCATGCAAGGCAAGC
>NW_012269231.1:2611-6370 GCF_000151885.1 Dipodomys ordii
GAACTCTGGGCCTGGGCACTGTCCCTCAGCTCTTCAGCTCAAGGCTAGCGCTCTACCACTTGAGCCACAGCGCCACTTCCGGCTTTTTTCATTTTTGCTTATGTGGTGCTGAGGAATCAAACCCAGGGCCTTATGCATGCTAGGCAAGCACTCTACCACTACGCCACCCTCCAACCCCAGCTAGTAATGTTTTAAAGAATACTTCTTTTGTTTTTGTTTGTGGAGCTTGAACTCAGAGCCAGGGCACTGCCCCTGAGCTCTTTTGCTCAAAGCTAGCTCTCTACAACTTTGAGCTACAGCATCACTTCCTAAAGAATACCTTTTTTTTGTTGGTAGTGGTCATGGGGCTTGACCTCTGGGCCTGGGTGCTGTCCCTGAGCTCTTCAGCTTAACGCAAGAGCTCTACCACTTGAGCCACTACACCGCTTCTGGTTTTCTGGTGGTTCATTGGAGATAAGAGTCTCATGGACTTTCCTGTTCAGGCTGGCTTTGAACTGTGATCCTCAGCTCTCAGCCTCCTGAGTAGTTGGGATTATTGGTGTGAGCCACGACGCCTGGCTAGAATACCTTTTTATTTAGCTATTTGTGCTTCGTTTTGTGTGTGTGTGGGGGGGGGTCCGGTCATGGGCCTGAACTCTGGGCCTGGGTGCTGTCCCTCAGCTCTTCAGCTCAAGGCTAGCACTCTACCACTTAAGCCATAGCGCCACTTCCAGCTTTTTTTTTTTTTTCTACTTATGTGGTGCTGAGGAATCAAACCCAGGGCCTCATGCATACAAGGCCAGTGCTCTACCACTGAGCCACCTTCCCAGCCCCTTGTGCTTCGGTTTTTACATGCCATAAACTATTAGGCACCAGTCAGTCCTGGGGTTGGCCCCTCTGACCTGCTGCGGTGGGGTGCTTCTAGCTCCTGCGCCTCCAGGCTTGGGATCAGGGTTTCAAGGCTGCAGCCTGTCTGCCCACAGAGCACTGCCCCTGGGCACAAGGGCGCTTCTCCCCCAAGCAGCGGGCACCCCTCATCCGGCCCCCACCCCCAGCTTCCCAGCTCTTGAGCAAGGACCCTTCTCCTTTCTGCTGGACTTCTCCATAGTCCAGGAGTTCCTGAACTGCAGCACTGACCCTCCCAGGGGGCCCTGCGGAGGGCCACCTCCCAGCCCCAGCAACTCACCTCCCACCCCGCCTGAGGACCCAGGCCTCACCCCGCACTGGCTGAGCTGAGCCAGGCCTGCTGGGCTGGAGGTTTCTAGGGAGTGGGGGGTTTCGGTGGGGCTGCACCACACCGCATCCCCCTGCGGTGCTCAGCAGAGCTCCAGCCATCAGGACGCAAGTGCTGTGCGCTCTTCACCACAGCTTCCAGAGCCAGCTCACAAAGCTCCTTCAGCTCACATCCCTCTGGCAACCACTCTTCTCTGTCTGCCGGCCTCACCTCTGGCTGTGTTGGTTTCTGACCCTGGCCCGTGGCTGGGCTCGAAGGCCTCTGGGGCTGCCTGGTTTCCTCCTGTTCAGCCGGCCAGTGCAGCGCCCTCCGCTGGCAGCAGTTCCCTGCTGCTCTCTGAGCACATCCCGAATCTGCTGCCTGTCACCCCGTTCTGTTTGCACTGCTGTGGCTCTCCAGCCTCAGTCTGGTTCACACAGCATGATAGGACTTGAAGGACTCTCCTCAGATCTCAGCCTCCTGAGTAGCTAGGCTGACGGGTGTGAGCCACGGCGCCCGGCTTGAAGGACTCGTTCTTGTGGGCTCTCTGGCCACACCCCTCATGGTGGGCAGCGCTGGGGAACCTGGCTTCCAGGGTTCTGATGGGTTCACTCACTTTCCCTCTGCGTCCTTCTTTCTGCTGCCCTGAGATGTTCTGTGGACCTACTTTGCCTGACCTTTACCTGCAACTTGGGGTACCTGCCTTCCTCACATCCACTGAGCTGTGTCTCCTGGCCCGTGAGGGCTTCCCGTGTTGGTGGGATGGAGAGGCGGACGTGTGAACACTCACGGCCTGCCCCATCCTCGTCCTTGTCCGCTTGCGGTCCGGGGGCTCCAGGCAGCCTCTCCTGGCTGCTCTGGTTGCCCCTGCATGTCCCCACGCATAGATCTCTTCAGATGCCTGTCCGTGTTTGTAAGCAGCTCTCCTGGGCCTGCGGGCACCCTGGCCGTCCATGTCTTGTGATTCCTGGGCGACTCTGCCCAGGATTCCAGGTGCTGGAAGTAAGGGTAGCCACTTCCATCCGTCTCTGTCTCTGGCACACTCTCTGCTTCCCACACCCCTGCCCCTCGGCAGGACTGGAGGGACCCTCCGCACAGCTGGGCACGCCGTGGGTTCTCAGTTGGGAGCTGGCGTGGAAGGCTCCGACATGGCGTGCGTTCAGCTGCTCAGAAGCAGGGCGGCCTTGGGGGCAGTGTCCACTCCAAGACCAGCTGCAATGGCATAGTCCCTTGGCTTCGTCTGGGGCAGGCAGAGTCACTGTCAGAGCAAGAAGAGGGGGACCCACTCCCCTGTCTGCCCCTCTGATCTGTCTGTGGAGCGAGGTCTCGGTAGAGGTGGCAGGAGCCCATGGCATCTGCGTGCGCACTGCAGACGCCTCCTCCTTTTGCTGCCAGAGCTGCCATGAAGGACTCTGCCCGTTCCTGCTGACCGAGTGTCCTGCCTGCAAAGGCCTCGTCCGTCTGTGCGAGAGGGAGCGCCATGCCGAGGAGGAGTGCCCCGAGCGGCGCCTGTGCTGCCCCCACTGCCAGGCCCCCTGCAGCCGCGCCCACATGGAGGTACACTGCGGGGGCTGTGGGAGCCGCCTGGCCCCGCACACCTGCTCCCTCCGCAGCATGAGCCCTGCCCAGAGCCGGGGGGGGGGGGCGGGGGGCAGAGCGGGGAAGGACCGGGGCTCATGCCTCTCACCCAGCTACTCTGGAGGCTGAGATCGGAGGATCACAGTTTTTGAAGCCAGCCCAGGCAAGAAAGTCCAGAAGACTCTTTATCTTCTTAACTACCAAAGAAAAGCCAGAGGTGGATCTTTGGTTCAAGTGGTAGAGTGCTAGATTTGAGCAGTAAAACCCAGGAACAGCACCTAGGCCCCCCAAGTTTAGACCCCAGGACCAATACTTTAAAAAGTCTTATTACCTGGACACAACAGCCCATGCCTTTAATACTAGTTACTTGAGAGGGTGAGATCAGGAGGATCCCATGTTGAGGCCAGCCAGGGCAAAAATGTCATCAGGACCTCCCCTCAGTGGAAAGCTGGTTTGAACAGCGGGGTGCAGTGAACAGACTGAGCGGTCCAGCTGTGTGGGAGGTGTAAGTTGGGGGATTGAAAAACAATGAAAGCAAAAAAAGACTCAGGTGTGGCTGAGGTGGTGGGTCACATGCCTAGTGAACTGCAGCCACCAAGAAGCCCACCAAAAGCACGGTTTAGAAAAGTTTACACGTGCCAGGCGCTGGTGACTCGCGCCTGTAATCCTAGCTACTCAGGAGGCTGGGATCTGAGGATCTCGGTTCAAAGCCAGCCTGGGCAGGAGAGACCGTGAGACTCCTATCTCCAATAAACCACCAGAAAACCGGAAGTGGCGCTGTAGCTAAAGTGGAGCGCTCGCCTTGAGCTGAAGAGCTGAGGGACAGCACCCAGGCCCAGAGTTCAAGCCCCACGACCAACCAAAAAAAAAAAAAGAAAAGTTTACACGTGGGACTGGGAAGGTGGCTCAGTGGTAGAGCACTTGCCTTGCATGCATGAGGCCCTGGGTTCGATTCCTCAGCACCACATAAGCAGAAAAAGCTGGAAGTG
>NW_012269232.1:0-4601 GCF_000151885.1 Dipodomys ordii
CAGCCCCGCGCCCCGGGGCTCCCCGCGGCCGTCCCACCCGCCCGCGGCTGGCCGACCTGGCCACGGGACTCACCCGCAGCTGCCGGCCAAGGAAACTTCCTCTCCGGGAGGAGAAGTGAAAGGTCCGGGGCTAGCAGGAGGATCCCCAGCCCTCGGGGTCCCTCTGAGGTCGGCTGCTGGGCTGTGGGGTTTCCTGCCTCCGCTCCGAGCTGCGCTCCCGCCTTCGCCCCGACCGGCACACCAATTATCTTAATAATATTTCCTCCCAGAGGCAATTAGGTGAGACTCCCTTTCAAAAAAAATCTGGTGGCGGCGGAAAGTTAATGAACAGTTTACCAGAGAACTTCCCGATTCGCTCGAAGTCCCCCGAACTCCTTCCTCTCCCGGGCGCCTGCAAGAGAGAGCGGTTTGCCCCGGTGGCTGGACCGCCCTACCCCCGCCGTGCCACCGGGCCCTCTTCCCGCCCGAGGATGAATGAAACACGGTGTCAGTAAAGGAATCTGATGTAGACGGTGGAAGGCACCCAGATATCCGAAAAGTCCTAACCCAGCCCAAGCCTCTGCCCAGATTTGGAAAGCCCACTCATTGTTAGGTAAATGAAAGGCTGAGCTGGTATCCACCATACCCCGTAAACCTACATAATTTGTTCTCAATCGCGACCTGTCAGGAAGGCTTGGATCATTCTGTAAAGTCAGCAAAGGCATGAGATTCATTTTTACAGTAAATCTTTAACAATTGATTCTTAATTAATGGCCGAATACTTATTTTGGTCTGGCTTAGACTTCAATCAAAGTAAATGGGAGAAGAGAGCATCCAACACTGACCGTGTGGTATATTGTTTTAATAAGACACTGCCAGCGGAGGGGCTCCTGCCAGGAGGAAAATTTAAATCACACCTTTACGATGGAAGTTTATCTCTACTGTGCCTTTTTGAGCTTTGTTGGTTTGAGCAGATTCCCCCCCCCCAACAGGTATGGAGCAGTGTTCTCAAAAGAGATGCCAAAAATTTTGTGAATGTAGATGGAATCCAGTTTATTAATGAATCGGAGTCGATGGCATTTTTCTATAGTCTGGCAAGGAGGCAGATTCACTCAGAAATTGTGAATGTGAAGTTTGCTTTATTAATGAACCTGAGTTGCTGTCATCTTTCTATCGTTTGACAGGGAATAAAGTAACATTTCCCTACAATTGAAAGAGTCCAAATGATTAGATTTTAGAATTACTGTACTTCACCCTCTGTATTTCATGAACGCTGGGATTAGAACTCGGTGTGTGTGTGTGTATGTATGTGTGTGTGTGTGTGTATGTTTTTGTGTGTGTGTGTGTGTGTGTGAGGTGGGGGAGGATGAAATTCACAGGGTAGGTTAGAAGGGGAATACAAAGAGCTATCAGATTTTAGGTTCTGAACTCCATAAATACACACACACACACACACACACACACACACACACACACACACACACCTACCTTAATTTCCTTAACAGAAATCTGGGGAATGCTGAGAATCTGGGCTTTCACTGGCAAACTGGACTGGCTAAAGCCTTGTTGCTATGCCTGAGGTGACCAGAGCCAGTAAATGCCTAAGTCTGCAGCCCTCTTAAAGCCATGTCCACCTCTTCCAAGTACCAGTGTCTGCTAAATTAATTCATTAACCTTATTTAGGACTAATGGTCCAGAGTCATTAGAAATTGCTCTTTCTTAATCAACTGTTAGAGAGATTTAACAGAGCCAGGGAGTCTAGCAGTCCACATTATCTTATTACACTGTCACTTTCTCAGAAGTCACAGATTAAAGAGCTCTGGTGTGGTACCAAGCCCACCTAACTGTCTTCTGAAGTGACACTGTCAAGTGACTACAGCCAGGGCTGCTTTATTTCACTCTTGTAACAGATGCCAGAAACTGCCATGGCGTTTAGACAGAACTGGAGGAGAGTTAATGAGACCAGAACTGGAGGAGACTTAATGAGACCACTTTCCAAGTTTTCTGCACATTTAAAATCATGTATGCACAAGTCTCAGAAGAATCAGATGAGTCTAGGATGGTCATTAGCTGAGGTTCTGAATGCCTGTTACAACATCATTTCTTCTTGGCTAGCCTAAAGCTTTTCAAAGGGAATACATATGAGACCACCACACCCCACAAAAGAAAGAAAGTCAGAAACATCTAAAACTGAAGACAACAATGTAATTTATACCATCTTCTTTTTAATTTATGGGAAATGACTTCTGTAATGCATGTAGCTTTATGCATTTTTGATGTGCACTTCATCTTTCATTTCCATTTGACCTGGTTTTCCTGTAATAAAATTCTGTAGATTTATAAATTCATGCTGAGAGCAAAGAATGCCATTCCCTTTCCACAGGGAGTCTATTAGATGCAATATTAAAATCTATATATACCATTTGTGATTGATAGGCTTATATATTTCACTGTTTTCCTACCTGGTCTTCTTACACAGTTTAAGCACCAAATTTTTATTGCTGAAAATTAGGCATCAATAAATATGGTAGTGTTTCAGGCTGAGGCACTCTTGTATGAAATCCATCATAAAATATGACAATGGGATCTATGCGGAAAATAAACTATCCTAGAGACTAGTTTATTTGAGTCCCAGAGACTCACTTCTGCATTTGTTTGTTTGTTTTTAAATGAAGACCAAAACTAGTTAGCTCACCCTTCCCAGAGTGAGAATGTAACTCAACCACATGTGATATGTAGACCTCAGTGTGGTAGGTTGCCCTCCATCCAACATTTAGATAATTAGAATTAATGCCATGTGGCTATTTATTTTTCTTTCTTCCTCATTACTTTGATGTAGACTCCAAGCCTGAGCCACTTGGAGAAGTAAGGCAGAATTAGTTCGGCTTCACCAATTAAACATTTTGTTCTCTGTTGCTTTGCCTCTCCAAAACAGAGATAACTCAAAATCATTTAGATTTATGGGCAGATAAAACAACAACAAAAGAGGTTAGGCTTCAGGCCAATCAAAGCCTAGGAAGACAATCCCCACTGATCAATGACAGAGACCAGGCTTATCATCAAAAAGCCACACAAGGGGTTGAACAGCATCTTCTAGTTACCTTCCACTTAGAACTTGCTACTTAATGTGATTACACTTCTTGGGGGATAATTAAGTCTAGCAGAAACTCCCAGGAGACCATGTTAACATCAATTGAGAGGATTTAATGTGTTTAATGCTAGAAGACTTTTTCTTTGGGAAGGAACTTTGGGGGTGGGTGAGTGTTCTCAAATCTCAACCAGCTTTCTCAATCAGTTCTCTATAAGATCAAAGAATGTTCCTGGGTAGAGTGTTGCTCTTAGGGACTTGTGGGGGCCTCTTAGAACTCTTCTTAAAAGGTTATGGAATGTTTGCTAAACTGATTATGTGTATATAAAGCTAGAATATTTTAGTGGTCAGTGAAAGATTTACTAAGGTGTTTATGTTTTATTATTATTTTATTTCAGATAAGTGTGGTGGTACTATAAAAATTGAAAGCCCCGGGTATCTGACATCTCCCGGTTATCCTCATTCTTACCATCCAAGTGAAAAATGTGAATGGCTGATTCAGGCTCCAGACCAATACCAGAGAATTATGATCAACTTCAACCCCCACTTCGACTTAGAGGACAGAGACTGCAAGTAAGTGAAAATGTTTTGAAAAGGGCACCACAGCACCATCTAGTGGTCACAGGTGTCTATGGGGGGAAATCCTTTGCCTACAATGTAGGACATAAATGGATCCAGGAGGGATTCCAGTGTAGGCCAGATCACATGTCCACAGTTTGAAGTTGCAAATTATGCAAAGTGATTTCTGAGTTCCTCAAGCTAGGAAGATTACATTTAAATGTGTACCCTCTCATACTCTTTTCTGTTAAGACTTTGGTTTGAGAACTCTTTTGCTGAGAAATTTGTGCGTTGCTCTTTTCTTTTGGAAAGGGCTTGAAGAACAAGAAAGCCAAACTCTTGCATTTTTCCTAAATCATGGGTCACCAATATACATTATTCACAGATGGTGAGGATAGATATTTTTGAAACAAACATGTGGAACATTACATGAAATTTTGTTAATAGTAGACTAATTCTTTTAAGAAAATGTTAGAAAATAATTACTAATAGACAATTCATACAATGCAAATTTAGGTATCAATGTGTTTTTAAACTTCCTTGGGCTTTCTCTATTGCTGTTACTAAATATTGATTTATGTCAGATCTCTTTATCATAACATTTTATTACAAAGATATCTAAAAGAGTGTCACTTTCTTTAATTGACAAAACTTGTGTGTACTTGCTAATTTTGAATTGGTTTTAAATTGTGCAGCTATCCACAAATACCCATATTTGCTTCTCTCTCTTGATACCCAGAAGAATAGGTTTCTGTCTTGTCCACAAAGCTGTGCTTCTGTAGCAAAGTCTTGAGAGATGCACCCAAATATTGATGTATTTTTGGGGGGTCCGGTCGTGGGGCCTGAACTCTGGGCCTGGGCGCTGTCCCTCAGCTCTTCAGATCAAGGCTAGCACTCTACCACTTGAGCCACAGCACCACTTCTGGCTTTTTTCTTTTTGCTTATGTGGTGCTGGGGAATCGAACCCAGGGCCTCA
>NW_012269232.1:11277-12336 GCF_000151885.1 Dipodomys ordii
CCACTTCCGGCTTTTTTCTTTTTGCTTATGTGGTGCTGAGGAATCGAACCCAGGGCCTCATGCATGCAAGGCAAGCGCTCTACCACTAAGCCAACTTCCCAGCCCCTGGATTAAGTATTTTTAATTAAAGTATATATTTAAAAACTAAGCCAGGCACTGGTGGCTCATGCCTGTAATCCTAGCTACTTGGAAAGCTGAGATCTGAGGATTGTATCTCAAAGCCAGCCCAGGCAGAAAAGTCTGTGAGACTCGAATCTCCAATTAACCACCAGAAAACTGAAAGTGACATTGTAGCCCAAAGTGGTAAAGTGCTAAGCCTTGAGCAAAAGAGCTCAGGGACAGTGCCTAGGCCCAGAGTCAAGCTTTTTGAAGTAGACACAGGAAAACACATACTGTTCCCCTTCTCATAAATGAGCATTCTATTTTTTTCCCAGTGCCTGCTGCAAAATACCCGTGTCCCTCATTTATATACTATACATTGATTGAAACAGACACGAAGTGTTCAGTTTAGAGTATGCTTTCCATGCAATGCAAATTCAGAAAACTACTTTTGCTTTCATGTTTTCTCATCTTGTTATTCCTTTGTGTGTGTGTGTATGTATGTACATGTACACGGACATGTGCATGCATGCATACCAGTCCTGGGGATTGACCTCAGGGCCTGAGCACTATCCCTGAGCTAGCACTCTACCACTTGAGTCATAGCTATACTTTTGGCTTTTTGGTGGTTATTAGAGATAAGATTCTTATGGACTTTCCTCCTCAGGCTGAATTTGAGCCATAATCTTCAGATCTCAGCCTCCTGAGTAGCTAGGATTACAGGTGTGAGCCACCAGCACTTGGCTTTATTCTTAGTTTTGATTCTAGGTTACTTCTCAATTCTATATAGTGAATGTGAGAGGGTTACCCTCAAGCTTCAATCAAAAACTACTAAGTGGGGGGCTGGGAAGGTGACTCAGTGGTAGAGTGCTTGCCTTGCATGCATGAGGCCCTGGGTTCGATTCCTCAGCACCACATAAGCAGAAAAAGCTGGAAGTGGCGCAGTGGCTCAAGTGGTAG
>NW_012269233.1:0-1402 GCF_000151885.1 Dipodomys ordii
GAGTCTGACAGCCTTTCCTGCCTAGGCTTGCTTCAAACTGCAGTCCTCAGATCTCAGCCACCTGAGTTACCTTAATCACATTTACTCTGATAGAGTCTATTCAATCTTCAGCCCTAACTATTTGTAGGCATCTGATGAATTCATAAATCAAGATAATAATAGGTAACTCTTCTCAGGTAACTGTTAGTATTACTTTGGGAAATTCTTTCCCTAGATCTTTCTCAGTCCTCACCAGTGTTTAACATAGCTATCATCACCATGTACTTTTTAAGGGGTAAAGACACTGAATCACAGATAGGTTATGTTACCCAAGTAATACAACAGTTAAAGGTGAAGCAAAGATTCGACCTAAGCAGTATGGCTTTCCAGCTCTTACCAATGGGTGATGAATAGCAGATGCATATAGAAACCAAATAGTGCTACTGGAATTTGTTAGCTATGGTCCTCAAAGTCCAACGCAATGCATTTTAAAGATATTCCATTCAATTATTTCCCCTCTTTTAATTACCTAACAATTATACTTCTTAATTGCTTGTAAAAGAAAAAGCACGCTGTCTCATATTTACCTACCTGGACAGCATCAGACTGAGACAGGCATGGGAACAGTCTCAGCTTGTTAACTTGCTAACTGGTTAATAAGTCATTTAACATAAAAAGCTGTGGCTGCTTCCTTAATGATATTAAGATCACTTTAGTTTAAGTGATCTTTAATATCCCTTGAAGCTCCAAATTCCTACAGTTCTGTAATCTCATGATAGTTCTTTTGACTTCTTGATAGCAACTCAGATCATGAAGAAGCAGTGTATAATTGAGCAGTGTAAATGGAGTGTTTTATAAAATCAGGTAAAAGGCACACAGCTATTTTAGTAAAAAGGCGTACCTGAAAGACTTCTAAAACATTTCCACAGTGTGAAGTCTGAGAAACATAGATACAAACAACAACAACAACAAACAAGCAAACAAATGGAGAAGGGGTGGGAGGACATCAGTAGCTTACACCTGTAGTGCTAGCTGCTCAGGAGGCTGAGATCTGAGGATCAAAGTTGAGGCCAGCTCAGGCAGAAAAGTTCATGAGACTCTTATGTGCAATTAATCACCAAAAAGCTGGAACTGATAGAGCACTAGCCTTGAGCAAAATAATCTTACAGTGCCCAGACACTGAGTTCAAGGCCTAGGACCAGCACCAAAACACACAAGGGCCCGAAGTCTTGTACGATGAAAATGTCTTTTCATTGTGAGTCATTCCTACAGAAGAGAAACTTATCCCATGTTACTACTAAATTACTAGCATATTTTAAAAATAGAGAACTCAATTAACTGTGATGCACACTCAGAGTAACATTTCAATGTGTTCTATTGTGGGTCAGGCTCATAGGTTTTAGATTAAAATGTGTACCATACC
>NW_012269233.1:3359-5358 GCF_000151885.1 Dipodomys ordii
TGATAGAGCACTAGCCTTGAGCAAAATAATCTTACAGTGCCCAGACACTGAGTTCAAGGCCTAGGACCAGCACCAAAACACACAAGGGCCCGAAGTCTTGTACGATGAAAATGTCTTTTCATTGTGAGTCATTCCTACAGAAGAGAAACTTATCCCATGTTACTACTAAATTACTAGCATATTTTAAAAATAGAGAACTCAATTAACTGTGATGCACACTCAGAGTAACATTTCAATGTGTTCTATTGTGGGTCAGGCTCATAGGTTTTAGATTAAAATGTGTACCATACCAAAATTTTTAGAGACATAATTCATTGTCTGGAATTTACCTGAGCACTTATATTTTATCTGACAATCTTACTGAATCACCCCTTGGCTGCAAAAACAAAAACTTAAGAATAGAATTAGAAGCAATGAACCCCTGAACATATATACACACGAAATGCTAGCTTAAGGTATCAGTTGACTTCCTCATTCTTTAGAATGTTTAGAATGTTGAGTGTTTGCCCACTATCAAATTATTTATATTGGAGAAAACCTAAATTGTATTTCTACTTACTATTCAGCTATGGTGTGGAAGGTAAAATCATTTTTAAAGTCCTTTTCAGTAAGGTAATCATCCCAACGTTGTTTTGTATGTGTGTGCCAATACTGGAACTACAGAGAAAAGGCAAATTTAGAATGTTTTTCTTTTTCACTTGCTGGAAAGTGTCCAGTTATCTTTTTTTTTTTAATTTTTTGCCATTCCGGGGCTTGAACTCTGAGCCTGGGTGCTGTCCCTGAGCTTCTTTTTGCTCCAGTCTAGAACTCTACCACTTGAGTCACAGTGCTACTTCCATCTTTTTCTGTGGTTAATGGAAGAAAAAGTCTCATGGACTTTCCTGCCCAGGCTGGCTTCCAACACTGATCCTCAGATCTCAGCCTCCTGAGTAGCTAGGATTACAGGCGTGAGCCACAGGTGCCTGGTGAAAGCTTTCTATTTTTTGGTTTGCTGTGGCCAACTATCTTTAGGACTCAGTTCTAGTGTCCTTCCCCTACAAATCTTTCCCTGGTCTTTTGTAATCCTATCTGCACAAATCCCTGTTCTTCTCTAGAATTCCTCTGTACTTCTTACAGATTTAAAAATGTCCCCCAGAGTGTCTTATCAGATTGAGTTTGGGCTACATTTTTTTGTTCCCATACAAGGCAAGAACAATTGAGCAAGAGCATTTGTATCATCCATAGCATTCCTTAGACCTGTCTTCATGTAAGTGTGAGAATGTTAGCCTTCATGTGACATAAAAGATAGAAATAGAGACACACAAATCGCAGAATTTGTGTACAGGATTTCTTACTCAGATGCTTCTCTTTTATACTCTACTGCTTCCCATTGTGATTTTACTTTACACTTTTATTATTTCATTTTGCCAGTCTTGGGGCTGGAACTCAGGGACATGGATGCTGTCCCTTAAGTTTTTCTACCCAAGCCCAGAGCCCTACCACTTGAACCACAGTTCCATTTCTGGCTTTTTGCTGGTTAACTGTAGATAAGAATCACATGAGACTTTTCTGCTCAGCCTGGCCTTGAACTATGATCCTCAGACCCCTGAGGATCTCCTGAGTACCTAGGATTATAGGATGGAGCTATAGATGCCCAGCTGTGTATTTTATTTTTTAAAATTCAATATTCTGTCATGATGAGTTAGGGTTAAATCGGACTGAAATGCAATTTCTATTTACAGAAGATTTATACAAATAGACCTCTTATTAAACAAACTCTCATGGATAAATATAAATCCATAATGCCTCTGGGGTGTGCTGTCTTCTTTTTCTGGTTACCATTTCCAACTGATTTGAAAGAGTCCAACTCTGTAGGATGGGCCAAACTCCATATCCAATTATTGAGGTAGGGAGGGCTACAAAGAGAAGTCCAGGAAGCTATTCTCTGGAGTTTGGATATTCAGGCATAAACCAACTAAGGAATATCATCAGTAAGTCAAAGTTCTTCTAAACGACAGTC
>NW_012269234.1:0-1856 GCF_000151885.1 Dipodomys ordii
CTCAGTGGTAGAGCACTTGCCTTGCATGCCTGAGGCCCTGGGTTCAATTCCTCAGCACCACATAAGCAAAAAGAAAAAAGCCAGAAGTGGCACTGTGGCGCTAGCCTTGAGCTGAAGAGCTGAGGGACAGTGCTCAGGCCCAGAGTTCAGGCCTCACAACTGGACCAAAAAATAAAAATAATAATAATAATGATCTGTTTGTAACCAATTGCTATCTCCTGCCCTAAAAGCTTTTTCTCTGGGAAGGAAAGTCCATGAAACTCTTATATCCAATTAACCATCCAAAAGCCAGAAGTTAAGCTGTGGCTGAAACGGTAAGGCTCTGACATTGAGCAAACAAAAAAAAAGATCAGGGGCAGTGCCCAGGTCGTGAGTGGAAGCTCCAGAACTGGCACACACCAAAAAAAGTGTGTATATTGTGCTTGTCAGTGTAAGAGAGAGACATTGCTCTTGCAGGATTAGAAGCTTTTGGTAATAGGAAATAAAACTAACTTGTCAAAGTCTTCTCAGCATGATCTCAACTGATGTCAAGCTGTGATTGGATTGTGGTATCAAGCATCTATTTTCTTGCTTTCTCTTCCAACACACAATTTCAAAGGTACTCACACATTAACACCATATTCCAGCAGTTGTTCGTGGTACTTATGGTGCATTTTGTAACATGAAACAATTGTTTACTCTTTTTAAAGCAGTGTGTATGGGCTTGGAAGGTGGCTCAGTGGTAGAGCGCTTGCCTTGCATGTATGACGCCCTGGGTTCCATTCCTCAGCACCACATAAGCAAAAAGAAAACAGCCGGAAGTGGCACTGTGGCTCAAGTGGTGGAGCGCTAGCCTTGAGCTGAAGAGCTGAGGGACAACACCCAGGCCCAGAGTTCAGGCCCCACGACCAGACCCCCCCAAAAAAAAATTTTTTTTAAATATATAAAAAATAAATAAATAAAACAAAGCAGTGTGTATGTAAATTTGGGCAAAGTTTGTGATGTTTAATGTTAATTCTTTACAATGACCTCTATTTTCTAAATAATGTTTTTAAATCTACTTATTGCTTTACAAATTTTACAGTGGTTAGCAGAGTAAACTTGCTTTGAATTATATTAATTTTAGCTATAATAATTTAGGAAAGATTGTGTAATGTGACATTTACGACAATTAAACCAATATAAACTATGTGAATACATACAGACCAAACAAGAAAATGATTTTGCTGAAATAATTGTGTGTGAGAGAGAGAGAAACAGAAGAGACTGAGAGACAGAGAGAGATAGCGAGACAGAGAGACAACGAGACAGAGAGAGAAAAACTGGGGTTTGAACTCAGGGCTTTGCACTTACCTGGCAAGAACTCTACCAGTTAGGTCATACTCCCAGCTCTTTTAATTTTTGTTACTATTTAATAGGGGCTTACATTTAAGTCTGGAACCGCCTGGACTACCATCTTCCTATTTATGCTTCCAATGTCCATGAGGTGACAGGACCTAACACTACACTCAGTTTTTAATGATTGAGTTTGTGTTCAGAAATATTTTCTGCGTAAACTCACATTAAATTGGCATTCATCTCTCTGCCTCTGAAATAGCAAGGATTCCAGGCAATGCCATAAAAAAAACCTGCAAGAAAATTAATGTTATGAAAGCTACATTGACTTTTTTTCAAAAGACAGCTTGCCATCATTACTAGACTGACATGCATACTTGGCATATACAGTAACAATTACCTTTGACATTTTTCCAACTTGTAGTGACATTAAAACCATAACTCAGGGGCTGGGAAGGTGGCTCAGTGGTAGAGCGCTTGCCTTGCATGCATGAGGCCCTGGGTTCGATTCCTCAGCACCACATAAGCAAAAAGAAAAAAGC
>NW_012269234.1:12426-14371 GCF_000151885.1 Dipodomys ordii
AGCCACAGCGCCACTTCTGGCTTTTTTCTTTTTGCTTATGTGGTGCTGAGGAATCGAACCCAGGGCCTCAGGCATGCAAGGCAAGCACTCTACTACTGAGCCACCTTCCCAGCCCAAGATACAACTTTTATAAACATTTTTTATTTGCTTTATTACCATGAGAACTGAAGCTACTGTCATTTCCCTAAAACAGGGAAACCAATCTAAAACACACACACAAGGCTTTTTAAAGTATAGTAATTTAGTATTTTATGTAATTAATATGTAATATTAATATCTAATATTTAATCTAATTTAGTATCTTTTTTTTTGTCGGCTTGAACTCTGGGCCTGGGTGCTGTCCCTAAACTCTTCAGCTCAAGGCTAGCACTCTACCACTTAAGCCACTTCCAGTATTCCGGTGGTTTATTGGAGATAAGTCTCACAGACTTTGCTAACTGGGCTGGCTTTGAACCGTGATCCTCAGATCTCAACCTCCTTAGTAGCTAAAATTACAGGTGTGAGCCACTGGCACCCGGCTAATTTAGTATCTTATCTGTGACAAAAATTGTTGATTATCCATTAAAGATTTTCATCAGTACTAATTTAGGTGATAGTACAACAAAGATTCAAGGATCCTTGAGAACAATACACATCTTAAGAAGATTTTATAGAGATAGTGTCAGTACTTACGAAAGGCATTGCCTCAAAGAAACTTTTAAATGTTCAAAAGAGATCTAAATAGTTCACATTAAGTATAGAAGCAGTCTGTCCAGATTATATCCCATATTTGTTGCATGTTTTTCAAAAAGTACCAATCAAAGTCTAATTTGCATTTTGGCTGTTTTGTATTTGAGCATTTACTTTAAGACAGATTAAATTATCTCAATTTAGTTATTTATAGCGTGTACTGAGCTTGAGCACTGTCCCTTAGCTGTTTTTCCCCTCAAGGCTGGCACTTGCCATTTCAAGATAGTTGCTGGTTAGCTTAAGATCCAACATTTTCCTGCCCTCAATAACTTCAAACCTCAATCTTCAGCCTCATGAGTAGCTAAGATAACAGGACTGAGCCACTTCAACTTCATGGGGCAGCAACTATTATCCCAGTGCTCTAGAATTTAACCTCAGAATGATAGACTTTAGATGACAAGCATTTTATCCCCTGTTCTGCTACTTCCTCATAACAAAAAATAGCCATCAATCTTATATTACAGCTGACCTATAGGTGACAGGTATATTTTATTTATTACTGACACAAACTGGTACTATGAAATAAAGCAAAGTACTACAAAACTTATAGAAGTCTCTTATTAAAATCAAATCTTTTTTTTCTTTTTTGTCAGTCATGGGGCTTGAACTCTGGGCCAGTACCCTACCACTTGAGCCACAGCACCACTTCCAGTTTTCTGATGGTTTTTTGCAGAGTCCTCTGGACTTTCTTGTCCTGGCTGGCTTTGTAACCGCCATCCTCAGATCTCAGCCTCCTGAGTAGCTAGGATTACTGGGGTAAGCCACCCTTACCTGGCTTCATGCATTCAAAAAGAATGCATGTTTTATGTTATAATGTTATGTGTTAACACTTCTGGGCATTTGGCATAAATGTTAGTAATGCACAGTACAGCATTGTATTTAAAGATGAAGCTCCGACTTAAGAATCTCTGTTTAAAGGAGGAGGCAACAATGCTTGATAAGAAATGTACTCATTATCTTGCCCAAGTAATTGTAACCCCTCTGTACAGTATTTTCACAATAAAAATAAAAATAAAAAAAGAATCTCTGTTTAAATTGTTTGTGATCCTGAGCACTTTTATCTCCTGAAGCCTCACTCGCCTAACTGCAAAATGGGGTTAACAACAGAACCTACTTGAGACTGTAAGAACCCAAAGAAGTATCCTGTTAAGATTTTGGTACATAGTTGTCATGTCGAAAACGAGCTTTACAACGTCGGTGCGGGGGGGTGGGTGGG
>NW_012269235.1:0-5247 GCF_000151885.1 Dipodomys ordii
TCACCCACAGTATAACCCCTGTTTTCACTGTATTTGATGTCAGTATAATTTGGGGAGGGGAAGGGAAAAAATGTTTAAGTAGGGATACAGATTGACCCATTGTAACAATGAGATGTACAAGACACTGTTGAACAACGAACTTTACAATTTAGGCGGGAACTTTACAATTTAGTTGTGGAAGTGGGAGGGAAGGGATGGTAGGGGAAAAACAAAGGAGGAGGCAACAATGCTTGATAAGAAATGAGTCAAGGAAAAGGTCAGATCATGTGATGTTAGGAAAATGAACCCTTAGATATGTATTCTAATGTTTTTTTTCTTCCATGCATTTGTTTCTAATGCATTTATAAGATTATCTCTTTGTTGCTTTGTATGTCCCTCCCCCACAGTATAACCCCTGCTTTCACTGTATTTGATGTCAGTAGAACTTGTGGAGGAGATGGGGAAAAACAAGTCGTTTAAGGATACAGGTGGACCTGTTGCAATAATGAGAAGTACAAGTTGTCATGTCGAAAACGAGCTTTACAACATTGGTGCGGCGGGTCGGGGGGAGGATTGGGGGGGAGGCTGGGAAGGGATGTGAAGGGTAAACAAAGGAGGAGGCTGCAATGCTTGATAAGAAATGTACGCATTATCCTGTCCATGTAATTGTACAGTATGTTGACAAAAAAATAAAATAAAATTTAAAAAAAAGAAATGTACTCATTACCTTGCTCATGTAAATGTAACCCCTCTGTATGTATTTTCACAATAAAAAAAACTTATATAAAAAAGATGTGCATTTGAAGTAATTTAAAGGAAAGAAGAAATCTTATGACCTGGTAGAAAGCAATATTCTGAGCATTTGATTAAAAAAATAAAGGTCCATAGCAAGAAAACAAGTAAATAAATAGTAAAACTGAAAGTAATGAATAAAGGTAGAACAGGAGGACTGGCAAATAAATGAGATAGGAGACATTCCACCCCTTCACCCTGCTGCTCATCCCTTGCCAATGGTAGATCTTGCTAATTGATTAAGACAAGTTTCCAATACACTCCAAATACTTCCTCTCAACCAGCACCCAGCATCAGTCAACTGAGGACAGCACATTCAGGGACACTTATTTGCCATCCTAGATCTAATGCAACATGCCACCGATACTGTATGAATATCCATTTATTGCCACTAATTAGGCACTGAGATAGATGCTGTGGATAACAGAAAAGGGGAAGAATCATTACCCATACCTCCAAAGTACCTGTAATGTAAAACCTAAGTGCTAATGAAGACCTATATATAATAGACAGACTATGAAAGGTTTTTCCTAAGAACTACAAAGTGCTCAGGTTCAAGGAGTTACAGTTCTATTTGGGGAGGGACATAATCTAAAGAGGCTTTTAGAGAAGATAACATCTATGGTGGATTTTAAAATTTAAGGAGAAACTTCCGAAATGGAGATGGCCCACGATGACACAAATGGCATGAATAGCCAGAAGAAGAGGGAGCTGAAGAAGAGTGTCAGTGCCTCCTAAATGACCCAGAGATCCAGATAGAGATGAACTAACACTACTGAGAAGAATCTAAGCTGCAGAAAATAGGATGTTTATGTGAGGGAAGCAGTAAAAGTAGCAGGTCACACCGAAGGCAAAGGTGATCAAGATAATGGATTATATAGATGGAAACCAGGGAGAATCCCATTTTCACACGGCAATATCCACATAATTAGAATTTCGATGTTTTATCGCACTCAATGAACTGTTGAACTTCACTGACTGATAAGAAAACTAGAAGTAGGAAGAGAAAAGGCAAGGGTCTATTTTTATTTAAAGTGGAATATCTTAGTCAGCTCTATCTATAAAAAGGAAAAACTGTTCTTCCATTCACAACATTCCTGACACCAAACATGTGACTTTTCCACTCCAAGCAGATCTCTGTTTCTCTGCAGACACTATCTGGGTGTCCTACAATTTAATTCAGTTCTGATACCAACCACTCAATTTCAGCCAGGTATGAGTCGATTAGGCCTGTAATCCTAGCTACTCAGAAGGCTGAGATCTGGAGGACTGTGATTCAAAAACCTATCTAGGCAGACAAGTTCATAAGACTTTGTTCCCAAAATAACCAGCATAAGGCAAGGCTGGAGGTATGGCTCAGGTAGAAGAGTGCCAACCGAGCAGGCAAGCCAGATGAGCATGAGGCCTGAGTTCATACCAGAGCACTACTAAAAAAGAAGTAAAAAAACTTCAGTCCCATAAGACTGGGGATGTTCATGGGTCATATAAGGCCCATAAAATCATTTGATAAATGATAGGACAGATGTGTATGTTTTGCAATTGCTTCCCCATACCCACATGCCTATACTGATAACTGTACATGGTCCCTAAATAATGTTATAATATTCAAATAACCTTTGGCAGAAAAAATGTTCCCCACCCATGAAAGTTATGACTACTCAAGTTACTCAAACTTCTGTCTGACTTGACTACAAAGTACAAGCTCCTTAGGTTCAGTAGTTTATTATCTTGTCTCAGAGCACTCGAGGAAATAAAAGTTTGTGATTACCAGTTATAATGGATTTTTTCAAAGGATACATATGGACAGCCAGATGAAGAGGTACACAGGGTCATATCTTGCCCAGAATTCAGTTCCCTGCCTTCACCAACCTGTAAGTTCTTGAACCTTGTAGAGCTTTCACAGGGTCTCTGTCACAGAAGAGTGATGGATCAAATCATTGGCCATTTGTGATTAGCTCCATCTCCTGTCCTTCCTTATCCCAGAGGCCAGGGATAGAGTTGACAGTGCAACTGTTCTAATTACATGCTCATCCCTGAAGATGCTTAAGCATATTGAGTACTCATATACTGGAGGGATGAAGGCTGTCTCTGTCTCCTTATAAGGACACTAACATCACCATGGAGAATGGCATGCAACATTCCTTCTGTAACATAGAGGAAGAGATGCTATGTTCATGTGGACATTTCCCAAATGATGTAGGAAGAAAGAAAAGATAAGACAGACAATAACAACCTTGTGTATTCAGGAATAGGCCCAAAGCGAGGTCATACTTGCCCTCAAACTATGTTAGGCACCACTATAGCCAAGGAAAACTTCATGTCATCAATAGTGGCAGCTTAATATTATACAACACAATACATGACAGAGAAAGAGCAAGATATGTGGTTAAGGAAATTTTGTAGACTTCTGAGATACCCCTAGTGTAACCCTCCTATTCAGATTCCCATCACTAATGTCCTACTGAGCATTGCTGGAAGTGTACAAACTAGCTCCTGACCTTTATTTGAGTGATGTGATGTTGCTGTCTTCCTGTCATCCACGGATTATCAAACTTCCCAGCCTGGAGTATAATTTTGCCACTATCCATAATCTCAATACTAAGATGACTGACTGAAACACACAAAACTCTCAAGCATTCAGCTGGAGGAATCATCTTGAAAATTAAGTCATTTCCTTGAGTAGTCAATCATCTGTTTGCTGAATGCTTACTATGAGCCAGGTTCCTTCATAGTCACTAAATACATAAAGATGAATGAACAAAAATTCACAAAACTCATATCCTAGTGGTTCAGAGTTATGTAAAGGCAGATGAATTGCTAGATTTTATCGTTTCATATAAAAACCTAAGTGCAATCTATCTACTTATCTACCCATTCATTGATGCATTCATTACCAATTCAGCCAATGTGCACAGACACGTTCAACATACAATATAACAGTTTCCAAAATATGTATTTATAAAGATCAATGGACTTGCACAATAAGAATACACCTATAATTAAGAATCATAGAGAGACTTGGAGTGGAAGAAACAGATTTATAAACAAAAGGCATGAAATTTTTAAGAAAAAAAATACTCAGCCCTTTCTTTTCCAAGCTATAAAATTCTTAAGTGCAACCTCAATCAGACAGTGGTGCTTTCCTGATTGACGTGTACAGGTGGGTTGGAAAGAGAGAAGAGCCCCACGTAGCTTTCTCCTTGATCCTTGTATTATCCCCCAAGATCCGTATGCTGAACTTTGGGGGCTCACCTTGTAAAAGAAAATCTCTTCTCTGTGGTATAAACAGTGTGAGAGGTTCTTCTTGGGTTCTTTTCCAAGTCCTGGAGCTGACTTGCTAGAGAACAGCACCAACATTGTTTAACCAACATGTACTTTAGAGCCTCAACAGGAAAAAGGAGCCTGCAAGCATGTTCATGTTTACTAACTCCCAGCAATCCTGAGAGAATAAATTAGGCACCACCAGCTAACCTGTGAGCTTCCATGAACAGACAAAGTGTGTGTGTGGGGGGGGCTTACCTAAGGCCTTATTAAGGCTTGGTCAATCCCAAAGCAAAGACATCCTGAGAGACACATGGTGGTCCCAATTACCACAGGCAATAGCTTACCTCTGTAAGGAGTTTACATTCTGAAAAGAAAATATTGTTTAAACAGTTTGGATAAAGGTAGAGCATTTTTTAGATAAGAAAGATGGTTTAAGAGTCAAGAATACAGTGATTTATTTAAGGGCAGAAAAAAAGAGATGGAGGAAAATACCTTTTAAAAGATCAACTCTTCCCCAGAGGATATCCACTCCTTTCCTTCCCAAGCTGAGGAAGGCAATTTAATTGTTCATAACTCCATTGACTTGACAAGGCAAATCAGCCTTGCCAAAGACAACCCTTTGTGGACCTGAAGCGGCTAGCATCATGGGGAGTAGACTCTGCTGTGTGCGTCTCCTCTCTTCTCAGAGCTTTCTCTGTCTTCTCTATATAATGAGGCTCCAGCACCTCACTTTGCCTCATGCATTTCTCTCTCTGAAGATTCTTCCTCACTCCTGCCGTGCAATATACAGTGTTATTTTTGCAGTGTCCCATAGAAAAGCACTTAAAAAAGTCAATCAATAACTAAAAGTATGCAATTTTCTCTGAACTCAAAGTTTGTTGTGTCACACAAAGATATATTTTCCAAGAAGCTTTCATTTCAGCTTTTAATTTTCAGAAGGAAAAAAAATCTACCAAACAATTCTCCAAAAAAAAATCAGCTGTTTAAATCAAGGTCATTAAGCACACATTTGTAGTTCTTGTTTTCATTTTGTTCTGCTTGGATTTCACTTTCATTCAGTTTGGTTTGGTTTTATGCCAATACTGGGACCTTGTGCTCTCAAGCTAGTTATAAACCACGATGCTTGGATCTCTGCCTCCTGGACTTCTTTTTTTTGGGGGGGGGGTCCAGTTGTGGGGCCTGAACTCTGGGCCTGGGCGCTGTCCCTCAGCT
>NW_012269236.1:0-3647 GCF_000151885.1 Dipodomys ordii
GCATGCAAGGCAAGCGCTCTACCACTGAGCCACTTTCCCAGCCCAAGATTGTGATTTTCTTACCATGACTTAATTACCATGAGTTGGGATAAGAATAGCATTATTTATTTACACCAATTCTAAGAGCAAGGAAAAAAAATTCCAACTATACTACATAGCCTTTACAGATCTAACTTGTTAACAGTAATGCAGAGAATAGAAGGAAGAGGAAGGGAAGGTGACCAAATAGTTAACTTTGTCACAAACTAGTAATTAATAGGGAGGATGGAATAGTGTTTACTTACTGTTGGGTTTAGAGTAATGTGTGGTGCCAGCCCTGCAAGGGAATAGACATTGATGTCATGGTAGCTGTACTGTGGCTGTGGTGGAACTGTGGCTGTACAAGTAGTGCTGGTAGCTGGTGTTGTAGAAGTTGCTAAATGTAAAGGTTAAAAAGAGCATATTTGTTTATTTTTATAATAAAAGATATTAACCTCTCATCTAAGTCTGGTTATCTAATGAAACAAACCGATTTATGTCTTACCAAGTGACACTTAGGTCTCACCTTTCTCATTCTGAAAAAAATTCTGGTGGGGCACTGGTGGCTCACATCTATAAATCCTAGCTACGTAAGAGGCTGACATCTAAGAATCATGGTTTAAAGCTAGAGACTTACGTCCAATAATGTACCAAGAAGCCAGAAGTGAAGCTGTGGCTAATGGCAGAGTACCAGCCTTGAGTGAAAAAGCTCAGAGATAGTACCCCATACCCTGAGTTCAAGTTCCATTACTGACACCAAAGGGGGAAAAAAGTAAATTCTGTTATTCTATTTAAGATGGAATGGGCTGGAAAGGTGGCTTAGTGGTAGAGTGCTTGCCTTGCATGCATGAGGCCCTGGGTTCGATTCCTCAGCACCACATTAAGCAGAAGGGGGAAAAAAAGCCGCAAGTGGTGCTATGGCTCAAGTGGTAGAGCGCAAGCCTTGAGCTGAAGAGCTGAGGGACAGAGTGCAGGCCCATGACCGGACCCCCCCCCAAAAAAAAGATGTGAACAAAGTATGTACCCCTTTGTTAGTGGTAGTGCCTCATAGCACAGAAATCAATTGAAGGGCCAAACTACATTAGGTGACCCAAGCTTTATCAGTTTGGTTTGTACTACAGGGGTCTACTTCCACCTAGTCTCTTCTTAGGTTTAGCTAAAGATTCCTAGCTGCAGAAGAAAACAGGCTGGTTTATTCTACCCCAAATTTCACACCAATCAACATCTTGGTGTCCGGTGTCCAGTCACAACAGTCCTATTCTCTCTTTTCTTTGTTGGTGGTGGTGGGATTAAACTGGGGCCTAGGCGTTGCCTCTGAGCTTTTTTGCTCAAGGTAGCTAGCTCTCTATCACTCTGAGCCACAATTTCCCTTCCCTTTTTTTTTTGGTTTGTTTTTCTGAGTAGCTAACTGAATGTAAGAGTTTCATAGGAACTTTTCTGTCCAGGATGGCTTCCAATCATGATCCTCAGATCTCACCCATGTGAGTAGCTAGGATTACAGGTGTGAACCACTGGCGCTTGGCCAATGATGCTATTTTTAATGAAGATAAATAATGTTCTGCCAGTACTTGTATCTGGTACGTATGTGCCATCTGGTAAACCGTGGTTCTGAGGGACAAAGCAGTCTATCTTGCCATGCAAATATTTATAAAACTTCAAGAGAAGAGATAGACTAGGTAAAGGCTCATAGAACAATTAAGTTACATTTAGCTACAATTTTAGCATAGATTTCTAGGATGAAATGTAGTAAGGTCAGACTATATGTAGAAATAACTTTTTCTTAATTCAGAAGGCTTACAAAAATGTACATAACATGCCAACACACTATTGTAGTAATTATAATTTGCTATATACATTGGGATATACTATTTAAGAAAACACTCTGGTTAAAAAAACTGATTGTCACCCTTACTTGTTGTTGTGATTGGAGGGAGTTCTTCTGGCTGCTTGACATCTTTCTTTGGAGCAGAGAGTTGCTCATCTAAATTTTTCAGGCGATCTTTATCTTTTAATAGGTTTCCAGGTTTCAGCTCATTGATGTCTAATGCAAGGTTCTTGCAGAGCACCTCAATTTCAAACTTCAAGTTTAACTGCATTAAGGCCAGTATTTTAATTAGAACTTTAGAATGAAAAGTTTAGTTTTACTAACAGCATACTCTACTCTCAATCTAGCTAATAACTCCAAATAGTCTGCCTTTACTGTAAATTTCAGTAACATAAAGGCAGAGATTGTTCCAAAGGATGAAACAGCATTACATTTACCTTTAAGTCATGTTCCTGGTGTAGCTCTGCCAATACATTCATAATGGCCATTGTCCAGGGGTTTGGTGGCCTAAAAACCTGAAGAAATTTGACAATGTTAAGCTGGCTCCAAAAATCAACCTTCAGTGTAAAATGGTTAAACATTTAATGCTTACAACTATATAAAATTCTTAAACTCCCCATTTCAGAAAAATGCCAAAACATAAAACCCATTTGTTAGATTCAGTCTTATAATTTCACTTACCTTCACACATTAAACCTAAATGTCACTAAACAAAACAGACTGAAGTAGACTGAAGGCCTGGCTCAAGTATATAGTACTACCAAATGCAAAAAGCTTTGGTTCAAGTCCTAGAACTGTCTATGGATGGAGGGATGGGCTTTATGTGAGTAAGAACTTAGGTTAGGACAGACCCAAGATGGAGACAGAACAGTAGGTAAACACCATAGCTCTCTCCAACCAAATAGAGAGTTCAAGTTCCAATGCTCCATTTCCCCAAGCAAAAAGGCAAATAACCAGAGAAATACAGATACAAACACAGGTGCAGGGACTAGGAAGGTGGCTCAGTGGTAGAGTGCTTGTCTTGCATGCATGAAGCCCAGGTTCCATTCTTCAAGCACCATATAAACAGAAAAGCCAGCAGTAGCTCTGTGGCCCAAGTGGTAGAGTGGTAGCCTTGAGCTGAAGAGCTCAGAGACAGTGCCCTAGGCCACACACACAAAAGTGCAGTACACATCTCATTAAAAGACAAAATTAGCTGGGCACCGGTGGCTCACGCCTGTAATCCTAGCTACTCAGGAGGCTGAGATCTGAGGATCACAGTTCAAAGCCAGCCCAGGCAGTAAAGTCTGTGAGACTCTTATCTCCAATAACCACTAGAAAACCGGAAGTGGCGCTGTAGCGCCACTTCGGCCTTGAGCCGAAGAGCTGAGGGATAGTGCCCAGGCCCAGAGTTCAGGCCCAATGACCGACCCCCGCCCCCCCCCCCCAAAACAAAATTAAAACTTTGAGAACCGACATAGAAATCATAAATGGTTCAATTTCCTCCATGCAAACCATAGTTAACAGAGTGAATGAAACAGAAAATAGAATATCAGGTACCAAAGACAAAATGTAGCAACTGGAAATAAAAGTCAGATATAGAAAAAAAACAACTTAAAATATGCCAAAAGGGGGCTGGGAAGGTGGCTCAGTGGTAGAGTGCTTGCTGGAAGTGGCGCTGTGGCTCAAGTGGTAGAGCGCTAGCCTGGAGTTCAGGCCCCAGGACTGACCCCCCAAAAAAAAAAAAAACCTAAATGATTTCTTAAGAAATAAGCCTGCACTACAAAGAATATTAAGAGGGGGAATACAATCTGAAGAAAACGAT
>NW_012269236.1:12649-14093 GCF_000151885.1 Dipodomys ordii
AAAAAAAAAAAAAAAAGAAGTGATGCTGTGGCTCAAAAGTGGTAGAGCACTAGCCTTGAGCAAAAGAGCTCAGGGACATCCAGGTCCTGAGTTCAAGCCCCAGAACCAGCAAAAGCAAAACAAAACAAAAAACAAGCAAACAAAAACATTATAGGGCTTGAAACATAAGTCAATAGTAGAGCATGTGACTATCAAGGCTGAGTAGAATCCTCAGCATGACAAAAATAAATATCATTCTTTACTGAGCTCCATCTCAGTAAATCTCTTACTATAAAATAGGCAGGCACCAAGTGCTGCCAAGGTACAACCATAACAAATATTGCAGAGCAATTCCTTTCCTTTCACAAATCAATAAAATCCTCCTACCCAAATACAAATCTGTGGGATGACATGGGGTTCATAACGGTACTTCAATAGCTCTTACCTGGCAAAATGAAAACTACCATATATATAAAATAATGTTAATAATTTTGATTAACTAGACCTTTTGAGCCCAGGTACCACAGGCTCATGCCTATAACTGTACCTACTCAGGGGGCTAAGTGCCAAAGAATCAATATTCAAGCTGAAAAGGCTGAGATTATCTTCAAAATAACAAGCAAAAGTTGTAGAGAGATAACTGATCGAGCAAACTGAATGAGAATGAAGTCTTCAGTTCAAGCCTCCAGTACTGTCACTATTCTCCAAAAATGGTTACTTTAAGACTGAGGCAATAGCTCAGTAAGAGTGGGTACACAGCATGCATGCGTGTATGTATGTATGTATGTATATATACGCGTATATATGTATGTGTATATATGGGAAAGACCAAGATAATAAGCTTCTTAGTATTAAACAATGACCTTACAATTTATCTGCTTTATGAAATATAATGACTTAAGTCAACTTTCCACTTGAAGCTTACTGATCAAAAGCATGACAAAAGTATAAGCAATGATTTTTTTTTGGGGGGGGGGTTGGTTGTAGGGCTTGAACTCTGGGCCTGCACACTGTACCTCAACTCTTCAGCTTAAGGTGAGTGCTCTCCTACTTAATCCACAGCACCACTTCCGGTTTTCTGGTGGTTAACTGGAGCTAAGTGTCTCATGGACCTTCCTTGCCTGGGCTGGCTTTGACCCACGATCCTCAGATCTCAGCCTTCTGAGTAGCTAGGATTACAGGTGTGAGCCACCAGAGCCCAGCAAATGATGTTTATTAACACCAAATCATTACTAAAGTGATGAACAATAATCAAAAGATTGAACCAGGCGCTGGTGGCTCACGCCTGTAATCCTAGCTACTCAGGAGGCTGAGATCTGAGGATCGTGGTTCAAAGCCAGCCCGGGCAGGAGAGACCATGAGACTCCAATCTCCAATAAACCACCAGAAAACCGGAAGTGGCGCTGTAGCTCAAGTGGTAGAGCGCTCGCCTTGAGCTGAAGAGCTGAGGGACAGCGCCCAAGCC
>NW_012269237.1:0-1341 GCF_000151885.1 Dipodomys ordii
AAACAAAAAGAAAAAAGCCAGAAGTGGCGCTGTGGCTCAAGTGGTAGAGCACTAGCCTTGAGCTGAAGAGCTGAGGGACAGCGCCCAGGCGCAGAGTTCAGGCCCCATGACCAGACCCCCCCCCAAAAAAAAAGATGCTCACAGCATGTAAGAAGTTCCCATCATGCCAGGACACAGGACCTTCGCAACAGAGGTCAAAGATGGAACAACTTCTGGGACAGTCCCCTCACATCCGCCTGAAGCCCTAGAACTTCAACAGTTAATCCTGTTGAGGCTGGAGCAAAGGCTCTCTGACTTGTCATGGAAATCCTGCCTATTACCATCATCTACCTCATCCAAGTGGGCTAGCTGTAGACCCCATCTCCATTTTTACCATTTCCTCAAGGCTTGGCCTTCTCTTTGGGATCCATGAGTCTCCTAAGTCCATCAGTGATCACTATCACTGGAGCCCAGGAGCCCCAAGTGATGTTTGGTCTACTGCCCCTGGTTCCACATTCTGTAGCTTGTGCCCCCTCCCCTCCACATTTACCTTTGTGTCCTTCTTCACTCATCCTCTCTCCAGCCTAAAATCCTCTCACCAATGAAGGTTTCTTGCCCGTCAGCACGCAGACGTGATCCACAGTTCTCCTCTTCTCACTTAGCTTGCTTGCCTTTTGATCTGGAAAGTCTGTTTTTAAACACTTGGCTTCAAGAGTATTAACAAGAATCACCTTTTTCCTCTAGGGAACTCTTCCCAGGACCTCCTTATTAACCTAAAGCAACCTTTCTTTATGCCATTGCAGAAAACTGGCTTGGTAGAGAATCCTATTAGGGCCATAGGTCTCAAATTTAAATAGCATTGGCAATACCTGGAGAGCTTATAAAATGCCAGGGCTCAGACTTTTTAAAGGGTCTGGGTCTGTGTGTGTTAGGAAGGCCCAGATGTGTGAGTGGCTGGGTGGATGGATAAGTGGCTGGGTGGGTGAATACCACAATGCAATCATCCCATAGTTCCAAGGCAAAGACATGACTCTTGAATAATGTTTGTTGATACCTGTTGGTAACTCACATTGACTAGTGACCAAAAAATGAGACAAGAATATAAAATGAGACAAGAATATCAACAAATCGTAAGCACTTGGTGAATATTAACCACATAATGAAGATTTTCCCTCATCTTCCACAGCCTCCCTCACTTCCCACTACTTGCTCCCACATGGGTTTGTGGACAATTCTTCCAAACAAGGATGCTGTACCACAGATTGACCCACAGAGGGCACTAAACCCTTATATTTTTTTCACCTGGGGAAATGCCTTTTGGAGCTGTGGTTTACCCAAATGTTCTCAGATCTCAGCATTCAG
>NW_012269237.1:5066-7085 GCF_000151885.1 Dipodomys ordii
CGCACTCCCCTCCTCCCTCCGACCCCCACCCCAGCTCCAGCCAGATCCTTTTTCCTTCTCGCCAAGTTGATGATAAGCATTTAGAAAAAGCTCACATCATGGGCTGATCAGCAATTGCATAAGAGTATATATGCGGGCCTGCTTGGTAGTTCACACACACACACACACACACACACACACACCAGCAACTAAAACCCTGATAAATTAGCAAGGGACCCACAAAAATCAAAGGCTTTAAACCAGAACCATAAAATAAAACTATAAATAAATAAATAAAAATCCCCCGGATTCTTTCCCCATGAGGGGAGGTTTTCCACAGGGACCCAGCCTTGAGCCTTGGCTCATTTCTCCTTGAGAACGCTCCTAGGATAAAAATAGCCAGACAGCAGGCAGCTCTTCTGCTGGAAGTGAGGGGAGGGCTGGGGAGAATGTGTACCACGCTTCGCTGACCCTCCTCTCCCCTCCCCCTTGTCCCTGGAAAACAGGAAGGAGGGCCTGCTTCTGCCACCTGGTGTCTGAGGATGGAAGAGGAGGGTCCAGGAAGAGGAGGGCTTCCGGGTGAAGGGTAGGAACAAGTATTCAGATCAAGGACCCACCTCGGAGATCTTAAGAAGCTGTGTCTGTGTTTCTCCATTGGGCCGGGGAGGGAGCAGGTGGATAGAGCCAGAGAGGCAGCCCACCCTGTTCTCCGCAAGAGAGATTAGGAAGAGCCCCTTTAGTACACGGAAAAAAATAAAGAAACGACAACAGCAAAAATCACAAGGCCCAGGGGACCCTGGTTTGACTGCTGGAATGTACCCATGGCAGTGAGTCACTTCTAAAAGGTTTGAGCTTGGTGGGGGCTGTCCCTAACTCCTCAAAACCTCAGCTTAGACCTTTGTGCTCCTACCAAGTGATTTCTTAGTCAGCCCACGAATAAATGACTCCTCTGGACGGCTACATCTCCAAGCTATCAGGTATATGTATGAGCAGAACGAAGCGGGGGGGGGTGTCCTATGACCTTGGGGTCATAGACTCTCTTGAAATGGAATCTTCAAGATTGTCCAGACCTGACAGGGTATGGTGGCACATGCCCATAAGCACCAGTACTCCGGAGATGAAAATAGGAGGATCGTAGTTTAAGGCCATTTTGGGCAAAAGCATGAGCCCCTCACCAGAAAAATAAACTAAAAAGGAAAAGGGATGAGGGTATGGCACAGGAGGTAAGCTGCCTGACTCACATGCATAAGACTCCCAGTTCATACCCCAGTTGTAAAAAGAAAAATGGATTTTCTAATCCCTTTCCAAAGCATCAGTGTGTGGATGGAGCAGCCACGGCGGCTTGTCCACGCAACACAAGTGTGGCATCCAGTAAGTAAGTGTGGCACCCAGGGCTACTTCGTGGCTTGCGCAGTCAGCCAGTGGTTTGGTCTAGTCAGAATTTCATTTATTTGCTCTCTAGGTACAATCTTGTGCCTACAGCATGCACCCTTGCAGGTGTGTGTGTGTGTGTGTGTGTGTGTGTGTGTGTGTGTGAGGGTGGGAACCTGCCCCTAGATGTCAGATATACAGAGAGAGTCTCTGATGAGGTGACAGTGAGCAGGGATCCGCAGGCAGTAGAGGGTGAGTTGTGAGGAAAACATTGCCTGTTGGGGAAACAGCAGGTGCAAAGGCCCAGAGGCTTCCCATGATGAAAGACTAGTAGAAAGCTGAGTGGCTGGAGAGGAACATTCAGTGATGAGATCAGAGAGTGAACAGGAGCGCCAGAGGGCTCCCAGGACTGTGGCTCTCTCCCAGCTTTGAACAGGAATTGATATGACTTAGATTTAAAAGAATCCCTCTGGGCTGGGAAGTTGGCTCAATGATAGAGTGCTTGCCTGGCATGCAGAAGGCCCTGGGTTCGATTCCTTAGCGTCACATAAGCAGAAAAAAGCCGGGAGTGGTGCTGTGGTTCAAGTGGTAGAATGCTAGCCTTGAGCTGAAGAGCTGAGGGACAGCGCCCAGGCCCAGAGTTCAGGCCTCACAACCAGCAAAGACAAA
>NW_012269238.1:0-2934 GCF_000151885.1 Dipodomys ordii
CTTTTTTCTTTTTGCTTATGTGGTGCTGAGGAATCGAACCCAGGGCCTCATGCATACAAGGCAAGTGCTCTACCACTGAGCCAACTTCCCAGCCCGAGGATCACATTTCTAAGTTAGCCTGAGCATGCAAGTCTGTGAGACTCTTTATCTCGAATGAATCACACACACACACACACACACACACAAATCCACACAAAAACTGGAAGTATGGCTCAAGTGGTGTAGGCCAGCCTTGGCAGAAAAGCTAAGGGACAGAACCCAGGTCCTGAGTTCAGGTCCCAGTACCAACGTGAAAAGCAAAACAAAAAGTGACTTTGAACTAGTGTTAGTGTGTAGAGCATCCATTGGCTTCCTTCAGGCTGGTAGAGGCCAGTGAGTGGTAAAAGAACTCTCATAGGTCCCTGGACTCCTGAAAGGAATCCAGTGATTCATAGTAGAATGATACTAGAACACTTACTGTTTATGGCCATGTCACAGATTACCTGATGATGACTCAGCATCCTAAGACCGCAAATACTTGTTACTTCAAATAGTTTGGAAGGGTCAGGAATTTAGGAAAGGCTGACCTGAATGTTTTTGGGCCAAGGTTTTAGGGAGGTTACAGTTAAGCTGTGTCTACCAGGGTTCTAGAGTCAGGAAGCTCGGCTGAGCTTCCTCAGCTGAGGATCTGTCTCCAAGTTCACTAAAATGGCTGTTGGCAGGATACTTACATTTCTTGCTATGTTGGCTCGTCTATAGTGTTCCTTATGAAATTGGCAGTTGGTTTCACCCAAAGCAAATGATTTCAGGAGGAGAAAAGCTGCAGTGTCTTAGGAACCAATTTAAGGAACAACATACTCGTACTTTTGCTATATTCTATGGGACATATAGATCAACTGGGTATAGAATGGGAGAAGTGGAGTGGGGCATTTTTTTTTTTTTTTGTCGGCCGTGGGGCTTGAACTCTGGGCCTGGGCTCTTCAGCTCAAGGCGAGCACTCTACCACTTGAGCTACAGCGCCACTTCTGGTTTTCTGGTGGTTTATTGGAGATATGAGTCTCACGGACTTTCCTGCTGGGGCTGGCTTTGAACCATGATCCTCAGATCTTAGCCTCCTGAGTAGCTAGGATTGTAGGCGTGAGCCACCAGCGCCCAGCTTGGCTCTTCCTTAGTGAGTCTTGGGAAAAGTAGAGAAATAAATAGGTGATTCTGTTCAGTGTATGTCTTGATAAATGCAAGTGCCAGGTCTGTGCTCTAGAGCAGGTAGTTTTTGTTAATTTCGGAGGGAGTAGGAATTAGCTAGGTAAAGTGGGTTGGGAGAGAAAAGCCATGGAAACCATAAATTCAGAAGGAAAGGATCATGGTATTTATGGTGAATTCAGAGACTTGGAAGCAACCTACCATGATTGAGTGATGATTGGGACATGGGAAAGTTCCTGTGAGGGCAGTGAAGGTGAAGATTATTCCGAGGGCACTCCTTCCTGACTCAAAGTGTTTGGAGGTTACTTCGAAGGCACTGAAAGGTTTAGGTACAGGTGCAAGACAGTAAAAGAACAGATTGCTTTAGCTGCTATTTGAGAGGGTCAAGCCTGGTTAAAGGCTGGCCAGAACTCTTAGTAGGACTTTGGCCCTAGAAATGGAGAGAAGCAGGGTGATATAAGAGATTATGGAGTCTTCAGGTGATAGATTGGTTAGGGGTGTAAGCATTATGCCCACCTTTGGTCCTTAGCTTTATCCAGACCTGAGTTCCTCCCTGCCCTGGAGTTCTGCCATCCAGCTGGCCCCTCCCTCTCCACCCAGATCCACCTGAGCTCCCATCTACCTTACTTCCTACCCCCAGACCCTGCTGCTACCTAGATAGTGGAGGTTGTCATGTGCTCTCTCTCCTGGGGAAATATGGCGCCTCTAATAAACCTTGTAATAGTCTTTCTCCTGTGCCTGCCTGCCTCCGCATGGTCCCCTGGGATGGATGTGACAGATCCTTTCAGTGGGGAGTGATGTTAAGATATGGATTCATGTTTATTCTGAGGTTTCTGGCTTAGTTATATATGGCAAGTGACAATATAAATGAAGTGTTCTTCATTATCAAAGTATTTTGATTATAACTGACTTATCAAAGTAATTTTTGTAGTGATAGAAATAGAATAAAAGTAGAGTCAGATCAATTATGCATTCAAATTTTGTCAGTACACATCTTCTATATATATTACAAGCAGTTATTCAGATTTATCAGTATTTGGGGATCATCACATAGTGGGTAATATAGGGCATGTTTTTAACTGGAGGTCAGAAAACATTCAGGTTACGTGATAATGTGATTTCAGTTGCCAGCCATTGTGTTCACTTTGTTAAGATTCCTGTGACTTGGAGGAAAGAGGCTAGACTGAGAGGAAAGTAGAAGATTAGGGATATTGATAGCCATGAGGAAACAGCAGGCAGGCTTACTGAGTATAAAGGAGAAGGACACTAGTGACAGGGAGCAATGTGAGTAGAGGGGTCAGATGTCAGTAATGGGGATAGAACAGTGATAGGTGTTTCTGGTGCTGCATTAGTGCCATGATGCCCAGTTATATTGTGTGGTGGTGTAGTTGGTGGTGGTTTCAGAAGATGGGATAGAGAAACTAACTGTGGCTGAGAGGTTGGGGGATCAGGCCTTTAATGCTGCTGCTTACTTAGTAGGTTGAGATCTAAGGATCACATTTCTTTTTTTTTTTTGTTCTGTTTTTTTAGTTTTTGGGTCCGGCTATGGGGCATGAACTCTGGGCCTGGGCGCTGTCCCTCAGCTTTTCAGCTCAAGGATAGGGCTCTACCACTTGAACCACAGCGCCACTTCTAGCTTTTTTCTTTTTGCTTACATGGTGCTGAGGAATCGAACCCAGGGCCTCATGCATGCAAGGCAAGTGCTCTACCACTGAGCCACCTTCCCAGCCCAGGATCACATTTCTTTTCTTTTTT
>NW_012269238.1:9604-12577 GCF_000151885.1 Dipodomys ordii
GTGGGGCCTGAACTCTGGGCCTGGGCGCTGTCCCTCAGCTCTTCAGCTCAAGGCTAGCGCTCTACCACTTGAGTCACAGCGCCACTTCTGGCTTTTTTCTTTTTGCTTATGTGGTGCTGCGGAATCGAACCCAGGGCCTCATGCATACAAGGCAAGCGCTCTTACCACTGAGCCACCTTCCCAGCCCTCTAATACAACTTTAAGAGATTTTGTTGTCATTATGTTTGGGGTATTTTTCTGAGAGAGGGAGGCTTAAGATAATCTTTTTCAAACCACAGAGAAAAGATTTTTTTCTTAAATTAATACAGTAGATTTCAGTATCTCTCACTTAGTTAACCAGTTAACATTTCACACACCTGCTTCATCTGTATGTGGTTTTTTGTTTTTGTTTTGGGTCCGGTCGTGGGACCTGAACTCTGGGCCTGCGCGCTGTCCCTCAGCTCTTCAGCTCAAGGCTAGCGCTCTACCACTTGAGCCAGAGCGCCACTTCCGGCTTTTTTCTTTTTGCTTATGTGGTGCTGAGGAATCGAACCCAGGGCCTCAGGCATGCAAGGCAAGCGCTCTACCACCGAGCCCCCTTCCCAGCCCCCATCTGTATGTGTTTAAACATGTCCTTGGACCAGTTAGTTTTAGTCCACAGTTTGATTTCTCCATTGTTTGAATGGGTGTATGTTTGTGTATATATCTATCCACTGACATCTTCACTGCTTTGGATTCTTAAGTGG
This sequence comes from Dipodomys ordii, assembly GCF_000151885.1. Taxonomy (NCBI): domain Eukaryota; kingdom Metazoa; phylum Chordata; class Mammalia; order Rodentia; family Heteromyidae; genus Dipodomys; species Dipodomys ordii. The sequence continues at coordinate 10,330 of NW_012269238.1, forward strand.
CATACGTGACTGTTACATTGGTAATGTGTTAAGTCTTTTTTTTTTTTTTTTTGGATCTGGTCGTGGGCCTGAACTCTGGGCCTGGGCGCTGTCCCTCAGCTCTTCAGCTCAAGACTAGCGCTTTACCACTTGAGCCACAGCACCACTTCCAGCTTTTTTTTTTTCTTTCTGCTTATGTGGTGCTGAGGAATCGAACCCAGGGCCTCATGCATGCAAGGCAAGTGCTCTACCACTGAGCCACCTTCTCAGCCCCTGTGTTAAGTATTAAGTTCTGTTGACTTTTGATATTTTTTTTTGGTTCATGAATACATTCTCTTTAGATAACTTTATAAATGATAAAAATCGAGGCACAAATGAGCTAAACTGAATTGCCCACTTTGAAACTAGTAAGTACAATTTTTCTTTACTTTGACATCAAAATTGCATTTTTTTCTCTTGTTTAATTGAATGCTTCCAAATAATGCTAATGGTCCCAACTCTAGTTAACTTTATCACTCTAGTATCCTCCTGGTACTTCGTAGCAACTACCAGTTGTGAATTTTGTTGTTATATCTTGGGATTACGCAAAGTCCATTAGACTAGAAAAGAGAACAGGGATTTTGTTTTTGTTTCATTGTGGAAGATCTAGTGTCAATCACTTTACACATATGAGTGCTTATTAAATATTTAATGAAAGTGCTTTCTAGTATATGGAAACAATAAGTACTTTCTTGAACTTTTTTTTTTTCTTTCTTTCTTTTTGGTGCTCGTTTTGGGGCTTGAACTCAGGCCTGGATGCTGTCTCAAGGCTAACACTCCACCACTGAAGCCACAGCTCCTCTTAAGCAGAAATATAAAGCAAAGGATAGTATAGTAGAGGAAAAATTTCTGATCACCCATGGTTGACGAGCCTGGGAGTTAAGAAAGCTAGAAGAATTTGTTCCTCAGTTAGATGGAGAAGTCATTTAGTGCCTGTAGTGGAGGAAGATGCTGTGTAGTAGCACCTGATCTAGTAGCATGCATGGCAAGACCATTCCTGAGCTGAGGAAGCTGGGTAATAAGCCTTGTGCTGTGGGATACAGTCTGTCTGTCTAACCCCTCTCCATCGGTTACATTATTAGATGACACTCTTAGGATGATTTTGCTGTCCCAGTGGGCTGCCTACATTGGGGATGAGATTGGTTTGGTTTGTGTGATTTTTTTTTTTTTTTTTGCATTGGTTAATGTGATTGCCCAGAGATCTATCCCTTAGTGTTGATGAAGTTTAGCTTCTTACAGGTCAGATCTGTGGTAAAATCTTTCGTGTTTTCAAATCTTGAAAGGGACTGTCAGGAGCTAGGCAGTTGGATACACTTTTAATCCCAGCACTTGGGAAGTAGATAAGGATTTTGAATTGAGACTAATCTGGACCACCTAGTAAAACAAACAAAACAAAAAACTAATACTAAAACTAAAAAAATGGAAGCACAGTGTTTTGTGGTGGAAATATGAGGATTTTTTTTTTTTCTGTCGGTTGCGGGGCTTGACCTCAGGGCCTGAGCGCTGTCCTTGAGTCTTTTAGTGCCCAAGACTAGTGCCTACCACAGCACTACTTCCTGTGGTGGAAATAGTTATAGCCTAGTCTTAATAGGCAGAAAGTATCTTGTGAATCTTAGCAGGTGACAGAATTTTCCTTTGTGATTTAAATATATTTATGGCTGGTCATTCTAGATTTGGGGATATGTGCTACCTGTTGCTCAAGGAAGGCAGTGGGCAATCTGGACTGTTCTGTTAAAATGTAGATTGGTATTGGGAGTCTTTGGAGGCATATTCTGAGACATTGAGTAAATAGGCTGGATAAGGAGGTGGACATCAGCAAGGAAGGAGCTGCTGATGCACTCCCAGGTGCAGTTGCGGCAGAGCTGAGTGAGAAGTCCTGAGTCCTGATTCCTCACATAACATAGCACTCTGGCACACTGTGCCTTGCCACTGCCTCCTTGGTGCTCTCGAGTGAGTCCTTTGCTTGAGGGTATAGAGCTCATCAGTGGGAAATGGCCTTGCATACAGGGATGAAGAGCATCCTTTACTAGGTTGGAGGTGGTGTAGGGATGAAGATTATAATGGGATGAGAAGTGTTCCTGCCTTCCGGGAGGGTCCAGTTTGTTCATTGAGCTCCACACAGGACTTAAAAGTAGAATCAGGGGCTGGGAAGGTGGCTCAGTGGTAGAGCGCTTGCCTCCCATGCATGAGGCCTTGGGTTCAATTCCTTAGCACCACATAAGCAAAAAAA
>NW_012269239.1:0-1897 GCF_000151885.1 Dipodomys ordii
AAAAGTTTCTATGAGACTCTTATCTCCAATTAACCACCAGAAAACCAGAAGTGATGCTGTGGTAGAGTGCTGGCCTTCTGCTGAAGAGAACTTAGGGACAGCACCCAGGCCCAGACTTCAAGCCCCACAACCGACAGAAAAACACAAAACAACAACAACAACAAAAAACCCAAAACAGTCATTTATTAGTCCCTGACACCAACAAAGTATAGATAACTGAAATATGAAATATGAAATGAAATCTCTATAAAACCCAACTACTATATCCAAGTAATGAAAAACAATTACCTCATATTAACGAAGTTGCCCCAGACAGCTATAAGAGAAAAAAGGAGGGAAAAAGTCAATATTTATGTCTATAACATTCAACTGACAAAATTTTAATTTTTAACCAATATTCTAAAGTTCACTGAGAAACCCAAATTAAACTTTAAGAAGATAATAATGTACACTTGTTGAAATTCTATTAAGAACAAAAACATGATCCTTCTATCAATTTGGTAGTTTTGGTGTTTGCAGTTCAAGTATGCATTTACATATGTGTTTGTTTTTTGCTGATAGGGGGCCCTGATCATAGCTAGCACTCTCTCAGTGGAGCCACAGCTCCATTTCTGACTTTTGGCTAGTTAACTGGCGATCAGAATCTCACAAACTTTCCCTGAGCTGGCTTCAAACCACGATCCTCAGATCTTAGACTCCTGAAAAGCCAGGTAATCCTGTTGCCAGGTAAGCCATTTGCAAGCCACTGGCAACTGGCTTAGTCCAATTATTTTTGAATAAGGGAAGGTGATCCAGTACCCCAAACATGAGAAATCACATGATACCACCACTAATCAAGACACCTTGGTTTTATTTTTTTTTTGACACCTTGGTTTTAAATGACTGGTATTAACATCTGGTCTACATTCCTCTCTGGCCTCTCCCCAGATACAGAATGCATCTTCAGGCCTGGCATTCTTATGTGTAAGCAGGTGCAGGGGAAGGGCACAGAGCAGATACAAATGCCCCTGGACCCAGGCTGTTGACTCTGAGCTTGGGAAGACTGTGAGGTTAATATCTAATAAGCCCAGGCCTTGTCTCCCTGCTACCCTTGGGACAGAGCAGAGACATAATTGATGCTTACTGCGTAGGATTCAGTATCCAAGACCATCCCTCAGAAGAAGCCCCATTGCCAAGAAGGGGAATGCTGCTGATATCATAAATCTCTCTTCAAATACAGAAAGAGAACTGATAAAAAGGCAGCAATCAATACCAAAACATGACTGGGGAAGGTAAGGCCTCCAGCTCAAATCAGCCTGACCTGGTCTATTTTATAGGACTCCATTCTGGCTAGTCTTGCTTTGGTCTGGCTGTTTTACTTTGTTTTGCCAAAACTGTTCTTCTGAAATGAAGCAGAACCCTACCGCTGTCCTGTTTTAACAATGGATTCCTGGAAAGGATTGTATAAACTCTTACACACTCGTACGTGCGCGCACACACACACACACACACACACACACACACACACACACTGGCAAAAACATTAAACTGACCACTCCAGCAGCGATTTGGCATAGATAGCTGAACTGAAACTACAGAACAAAACATTAGCAGTCCAATCCTTTTATACCTGAAATGTTCTGATCCCAGTCCTCACCCCACTCAGCATATGGTACCTGCAACCTTTCTTTCCTTATAAAGAGAATAAACTTGTTTTCTTGTTTGCCATCCTACCTTCATTGAAATCTTTCACATCCTTTGTACTTTGTGGCTTTCAAGCCACCTGACCTAAACAATAAGAAACAAACAAACAAAAAGCAAGACCTAGGAGAAGTTAAAATGAAGCTATACCACAGCAACTATTTTTTACTTTGTGTGTGTGTGTGTGTGTGTGTGTGTGTGTGTGTGTGTGTGTGTG
>NW_012269239.1:5062-8890 GCF_000151885.1 Dipodomys ordii
AAAAAAAAAAAAGGTTCCAAAACTTTGCAACCTGATTTACAGTGCCTCAAAGAGACAGCTGGGAGTTGTCTACTCTGTAAACATGTGAACCAAATAAGCTGACATAAGCCCATTATACGTAACACTAGAAGTCAATATCAAAAGGCATACAGCAACACTCTAGCCCATGCAGACTGAAAATACAATGGTAGTCCCACAAGATTTTAGTGGAGGGGCAAAGTTCCTATCATTGCTGATACAACAGTCCAGTGATATCATTAACTATTGTGATGAGGTAATGCAAAGCAATGCAGCACACTGCTCACATGCTTATTGTGATGTAGGTATGAATTGCCAATCATATAAAAGTACAGCACATGTCCTCATGTACGGCACGTAATACTTAATAGTGATAATGAAATACAACATTACTGGTTTGTGTGTTTAGTATAGTGTTTTTCTTACATGTTAACAATAGCCTCATATATCTCATGTTTACCAAGCCTCTTGAGTATATCAGGAGGACATGTAGGAAGGGGCGCTGTGGCTCAAGTGGTAGAGTGCTAGCCTTGACCTGAAGAGCTGAGGGACAGAGCCCAGGCCCAGAGTTCAAGTCCCACAACCAACAACAACAACAAAAAATTAAAAACAAAAAAGAGGACATGCAAATGGTATAAATGACTGTAAAATGGGGAGTGTTTACAGGTGACAGTATGGATGTAAGAAGGAGAGGGTGATGGGGTAAAGATGACAGAAAGACTATCTATGTATCTGTATGTATGTATATATATATGCATGTACCTATGTAAGTATATAAATAGCATAATGAAACCCATTAAGAACTGTTAAAAAGGAGGGGAGAGGAGGAAGGAGGTTAAGAAAGAATAATATAGATGGGGAAGGATTTGATCAAAGTACATAAGTACATGTATGTAAAATCACAGTGAAACCCTTTGTCTAATACATGCTAAGCAATTTAAATTTTAAAAAGAGAGGCAACATGGCTCATGGCTGTAATCCTAGCTAATCAAGAGACTGAGATCTGAGGATTGTGGTTCAAAGCCATCCCAGTCAGGAAAGTCCATGAGACTCTTATCTCGGATTAATCACCAAAATAGCCAGAAGCAGAGCTGTGTCTCAAGTAGTAGAGCACTAGCCTTGAGCACAGCAAGGCAAGGACAGCACATCTGCATCCAAGCCTTGAGTTTAAGCCCTAGACTGCCACACACAAAAAGAGGCCAGATGGTATGGATAGTATATCATCTGTGTTGATAAAAATGTACACTGTCTTACTCTAACTGTGACAAAATCACCTAAGGATGCATTTCTCAGGACATGATCTGGTTATTAAGTGACCCACCACTGTATAAAAGAAAAAAAAAATAGCTAGGCGCTGCTGGCTTATGCCTGTAATCCTAGATACTCAGGAGGCTGAGATCTGAGGATCATAGTTTGAAGCCAGCCTAGGCAGAAAAGTTTCTATGAGACTCTTATCTCCAATTAACTACTAACCACAGCAGAAGCGCCGCTATGGCTCAAGTGGTAGAGCCTTGAACACAGAGAAACTAAGGGATAGCACTCAGGCCCTGAGTTTAAGCCCCACAACCTGGGGAGAAAAAGAAGAAAAAAGTTTAAAAGAATGTATTTGCTGTTTTTGATAAAGGGATTAAAGCCCAATTCCCTTACATGGAACACAAAATAAATTTTAAAAACACCCTGTAAATAAATAAGGCATATCACTCACAATCTGTACCACATGTATATCTAAATATTTGGGTATGCTGGAAATCCAGTTCAAGAAAATCTATCAAGAAGTAACAGGATATAAAAGCAACCTCCAAAAGTCAGTACCTTTACTGTATACCATCAGTACCTTTTCTGTATACCTTTTCTGTTTACAATGAGCAAATGGAGAAAGAAACTAGGAAAACAACTGTCTGCAATAACATCAAAACAATTTTTAATAAATTCCTAGGAATAAACATAGAGGAATTCTATAACAAAAACCATAAAATGTTGAAGAAAGTTCTACCAGGAGGTAGAAAGATCATGTGTTAGTGGATTACTAGAATATAGTGAAAAAGGCCATACTACAAAGATGCTATCCTATAAAATCAATGCAAAATCCCAACATCATTCTTCGCAGAGAGAGAGAATACAATCTAAAAGTACCTATGAAACCACAAAAGGCTCTCAAAAGCTAAAGCAATCCTGAGCAAAACAAGTAATCCTAGAAGTATCACAATTCCAGACATCAAACTTTACTACAGAGCTATAGAACAAAATAGCTTGGGACTGGCACAAAAACAGACCTGAAGACCCACAGAACCAACTAGAAGACACAGAAATAAACCCTACATACCTTCAGCCATCTGATTTTTGACAATGAATCTAAAAACATATGTTGGAAAAGAGACATCTTCTTCAACAAATGGTGTTGGGCAAACTGGACATCCATATGCAGAAGACTGAAATTAGAACCTTGTCTCTCACCTAGTACTAATATGAATTCAGAGTCTATTGGAGACCTCAATGTAAGAATTGAAACTACTACAGGAAAGAGTAGAGAAACATCAGAACTTAGTAGCACAGGCAGGAACTTCCTGACTAGAATTTCAAGGCTTAAAAAATAAGAGAAACTGACAAATGAGATTGCATCAAGCTTAGAAGCTTCTGCACAGTGAAGGACATAGTTACAAACTAAAAAGACCAACTACAGAATGGGTAAAGATCTTTGCCAAATGTTTGACAAGAGCCTAATAATTAGAGTATAAAAGGAGCTCAAAAAACTTAACTGCCAAAGATTCAATAACCAAATTAATAAATGGTCAAAGGAGCTAAATAGAAATTTTTCAAAAGAACTGAAGATAGATAGTAAATACATGAAGAAATGCTTAGCAACACTGGCCATAAAGGAAATGCAAATCAAAAAAACAAGGAGATCCCATCTCACTCTAGTTAGAATGGCCATCACCACAACAAGGATGTGAGGCTCCACTTCAGATCTCAGCATCCTGAGTAGCTACCATTATAGGCCCAACACACCAGCCCCTGTCCTCCCCACCCATTTTAAATGGCTGCAGAGTGCCTTGGCACCTTTTCGTTAGGCATTCTGATCAGCACTCCAAGCTTGAAAGTATATGCCTATCTCACAGATGCGGGATTTCAGGAAACTGTTCTCCTGCCCCTCACACAGACTTACACTATGTAACACTGTACCCCAGAATGTCTGATGCTCCCCAGTCAACGGGGCAGCATTTAAGCAATTTAGATCATACATAGGCTCCATGCTGGCTTTGCTTTCCTTTTCCAAAATCTCCTAAATCCTTCCTTGCTCATCCACCAACCATTCAACATACACAGGTGATGTGCCCAAGCTACACAGTGGCTTTCCAAAGGATAATCTGGCTGGTGTTGGCAGAATGGGTCCTTCTTGGACTACAGGAAGCAGACTAGAAGAATGTGTTCCTGCACTGAAAGCAAGCACCTACTACCAGCATTTAACCCAGATGAACACAGAGGAGAAATACATGTCCCCAAATAGCAACAAGAGAGCTGCAGCTGCTGAGCATAAGTGTGGGCTTCATTTGAAATCTGATTTGTTTTCCTTTTTTTTCAGTCCTTGATAGGAGCCAAGCAATGTGTGAGGTCTGGCAGCCAGGCTCCGGATCCACAGTAGTTCAGCCTTGAAAATGCTCTGCTGGGGGCTGGGAAGGTAGCTAAGTGGTAAAGCGCTTGCCTTGCATGCCAGAGGCCCTGGGTTCGATTCCTCAGCACCACATAAGCAAAAAGAAAAAAAAAGCCGGAAGTGGCGCTGTGGCTCAAGTGGTAGAGCGCTAGCCTTGAGCT
>NW_012269240.1:0-348 GCF_000151885.1 Dipodomys ordii
TGTGAGCCACTGGCACCTAGCAACAACTATGTTTTAAGGTAAGAAATCTCAGTGGCTTAACTACTTTTTTTTTTCAGAAAATCTAGAAGAAATGACCATGATATTTTATCACTAGCTGCATTTAGGTGGGTTATGCATATATGCCAGTCCTGGGGCTTGAACTAAGGGCCTGGGCACTGTCCCTGAGCTTCTTTTGCTAAAGGCTATCACTACAACCACTTCTGGATTTTTGGTTTATGTGGTACTGAGGAATGGAACCCAGGGCTTTATGCATGCTAACCAAGCATTCTACCACTAAGCCACATTCCCAGCTCATGAGCCCATTTCTTTCTTTTTTTGTCAGTCATG
>NW_012269240.1:398-1380 GCF_000151885.1 Dipodomys ordii
TGTCCTCTTTTTTTTCTTTTTTCTTTTGGGTCCAGTCGTGGGGCCTGAACTCTGGACCTGGGCGCTTTCCCTCAGCTCTTCAGCTCAAGGCTAGCACTCTACCACTTGAGCCACAGCACCACTTCTGGCTTTTTTCTGCTTATGTGGTGCCGAGGAATCGAACCCAGGGCCTCATGCATGCAAGGCAAGCACTCTACCACTGAACCACCTTCCCAGCCCCCGAGCCCATTTCTTTTTGGACAATGTCTCTCACAGTTTTCCCCTCCCAGGCCCACTCACAAGTTGTATACTTCATATTCAACACAGTGTTCAGTGAGTACCGTTGCTGTATTTATTTTTTTGTTTTTTGTTTTTTTTGTTGGTCGTGGGGTTGAACTTGGCCTGAGCACTGTCTCTCAGCTCTTCAGCTCAAGGTGAGCACTCTACCACTTGAGCTATAGCGCCATTTCCAGTTTTCTGGTGGTTTTTATTGGAGATAGGAGTTTCCCGGACTTTCCTGCCTGGGCTGGCTTTGAACCACAATCTGCAGATCTCAGCCTTCTGAATAGCTAGGATTACAGGCATGAGCCACTGGCGCCCGGCTTCCGTTGCTGCATTTGTTTACCCTCTGTCTCTCCATTTCTGTGACTCCCCTTATACTCCCAAAGACATATAAATGAACAAAGAGAACAAAAAGAAAAGTAAACCAAAATAACAACTAGGGGAAAAAACTTCTTGTCTCCATTTCTTTTTTTATTTTCTTTTTTGGGGGGGTGGTCTGGTCATGGGGCCTGAACTCTGGGCCTGGGTGCTGTCCCTCAGTTCTTCAGCTCAAGGCTAGCGCTCTACCACTTGAGCTACAGTGCCACTTCTGGCTTTTTTCTTTTTTGCTTATGTGGTGCTGAGGAATCAAACCCAGGGCTTCATGCATGTAAGGCAAGCTCTCTAACACTGAGCCACCTTCCCAGCCCCTTGTCTCCATTTCTTGGAGTTCTCTTCCATA
>NW_012269241.1:0-378 GCF_000151885.1 Dipodomys ordii
TGGAATAGAATTGAAAACCCAGAAATGAACCTACAGACCTATAGCCATCTAATCTTCGATAAAGGAGCTAAAACAATAGAATGGAAGAAAGACAGTCTCTTCAGTAAATGGTGCTGGCAAAATTGGTTAACTACTTGTACAAAACTAAAGCTAGATCTTTATATATTACCCTGCACCAGAATCAACTCCAAATGGATCAAAGATCTCAGAGTTAAAGCAGACATTCTCAAATCATTACAGGATGGAATAGGAGAAACCCTAGGTCTCCTTGGCACAGGCCTAGATTTTCTTAATAGAGACCCAGAAACACAACAAATCAAAGAAAGGTTGGACAAATGGGATTGCATGAAGTTGCAGAGCTTCTGCATGGCAAAGGAC
>NW_012269241.1:1853-4622 GCF_000151885.1 Dipodomys ordii
CAGCACAACTATGTTTATTGCAGCATTATTTACCATAGCTAAGATATGGAACCAACCCAGATGCCCCTCAGTAGATGAATGGATCAAGAAAATGTGGTAGATATACACAATGGAATTCTATGCCTCCATCAGAAAGAATGGCATTGTCCTATTTGTTAGGAAATGGAAAGACTTGGAGAAAATTATATTAAGTGAAGTAAGCCAGGCCCAAAGAAACATAGGGCCCATGGTTTCCCTTATTTGCAATTACTAATATATGTCTGAGTCAAGCAGAAAAGGTCAGATAAGGTAATATTAGGGAAATGAACCCTAAGATCTGTATTCAAATGTTTTTTTTTCTTTCATGTGATTGTTTCTAACATATTTATAAAATAGTTTCTTTGTTGCTTTGTATGTCCCTCCCCCATGGTATAACCCTTGCTTTCACTGTATTTGATGTTGGTATAATTTGTGGAGGGGAAGGGGAAAAACAAATAGTTTAAATAGGAATACAGGTGGACCCATTGCAACAATGAGATGTACAAGTCGTTATGTAGAAAACGAACTTTACAAGTTTGGTGAGGGAGGGGAGGGGGGAGGAGGATTCCATGGGTGGGGCAGGGGGAGGAAGGGATGGGAAGGGGAAACAAAGGAGGAGGCAACAATGCTTGAGAAGAAATATACTTATTACCTTGCCCATGTATTTGTAACCCTTCTGTACGGTATTTTCACAATAAAAAAGAAGAAGAAGAAAAAAAAAGGTGACTGCTGAACTGTGTGTTGTACATTCACAATCTCGCAGGAGCCGAGAAGTTCGCAGTTGTGAGCATCCTCTGTTCACTGGAGAGGCCTGTGCAGCAGAGTGTAGACCCTTTCATGTACTGTACTGTACACCTGATACTGTAAACATCCTGAAATAATAACGTCTCACGTAGAAAAGAGAGAAGACGCTGGGTCAGCAGCAAGCTATAGTTTTTAAACATGTGTTTAGAAGTTGATGTTAGGGAAATGAACCCTAAGATATGTATTCAAATGTTTTTTTCTTTCATGCGATTGTTTGTAATACATGTATAAGATTATTCTTTGTTGCTTTGTCCCTCCCCTACAGTATAACCCCTGCTTTCACTGTATTTGATGTCAGTATAATTTGTGGAGGGGAAGGGGGAAAACAAATTGTTTAAATAGGGATACAGGTGGACCCGTTGCAACAATGAGATGTACAAGTCGTCATGTTGAAAATGAACTTTACAACTTTGGTGGGGTGGGGGAGGAGGTTTGGGTGGGGGAGCATGGGAAGGGATGGGAAGAGGAAACAAGGGAGGAGACTACAATGCTTGATAAGAAATGTTCTCATTATCTTGCCCATGTACTTGTAACCCACTGTACAGTATTTTCACAATAAAAAAAGAAGAATTGTCTTTAGTTAAATGTTGAGGAGAAAAAAAAGGCTTTTCCCCCAAAGTATCATGTGTGAACCTACAACACCCTGACCTCTTTCTCTCCTCCCTGATTGTATGAATAATCCCGAGATCACCTCCTAAAACTGGTTTTAACTTTTAGCTGCAGTGGCCTCGTTATCACTCGTGGATATATATGATGTTGTACATTGCACATACCCTTGGATGCCCACAGTCTGGTCCCTCTTCCAGCTCCTCCTCATAGTATGACGAGTTAACAAGTTGGTGACCTGCACACAGCGAGACACAGCTATTTAATCTCTTGCCACACATTGCCCTTCTTGGTGTGATGCTGTACAGGTCTCTGTAAAAAGTCCTTGCTGTCTCAGCAGCCAGTCAACTTATAGTTTATTTTTTTCTGGGTTTTTGTTTTGTATTGTTTTTCTTTCTAATCAAGGTGTGAAAAAAAAGTTCTAGGTGCAGTTGAAATTCCTGATGAAGAAACACAATTGCGATTATTTTCAGTGATAAAATCTGCCTATTTGTATTTCAACAATGTAGCTAAAACTTGATGTAAATTCCTCATTTTTCAGCATGAAATCTTTATACTATATGTTCCATGAGTTAAGAATAAATGTACATTAAATCTGGTAAAGCACAAAGATGTAATGAACAGCTCTTCAAATCTTCCAAGCCTGCTTCCGTTCTTTTTATCTTGGGGTTAGAGGTTCAGAGGAATTTAGCTATCACCTGAAGTACCATCCAACAACCGGAATGTAATGTGTTTTACAGTTTAGATTTTAAAAACCATATAGGCACCATGGTTTTATTATCTGCATGCTACTGGGAGTACAGTGTTCCATGAATACTAGCAATTCTAAAAACAACTAAGACTAGATTGCTTTTGCAAGCAAAAGTTCAAACTGAATTGAAAAAAAAAACAGTTTATATTCAGCTGGCTTACACTTGTAATCTTAGTTACCTGGGTGAAGATCAGGGGGAATTATGGTTTCAGGTCAGGTAAGCATAAAGCTCAGGAGACTTCAATCTCAGCCAGTAGATGGGCTTTGTGGTATGCACTTGCTACCCCAGTTACTCCAGAGGGTGAGATCAGTCAGAACAGGTTCCAGGCCAGACTAGGCCAGAAAGGTTTGAAAAAAGAAAAAAAGAAGCTGGTGATGCTTGTGCATACCTAGCATCCCAGCTGTGGCAGAAAGACAAAAAAAAAAAAAAGTTGGATCACAGTCCAGGTTGGCCTGGGCAAGGAGTAAGACCTGAGTGCAAAAAGGGTAGAAGGTGGGGCTGGGAAGGTGGCTCAGTGGTAGAGCGCTTGCCTTGCATGCATGAGGCCCTGGGTTCGATTCCTCAGCACCACATAAGCAAAAAGAAAAAA
>NW_012269242.1:0-3116 GCF_000151885.1 Dipodomys ordii
TATACTATATAATATATAAAATAATATTATATAATGTATAATATAATACATTGTATATACTATATAATAATACTATAATATTAACAATTAATATATAATATTCTATATAATATATAGAATATATTATATATATATATATATAGTGTGTATGTGTGTGTGTGTGTGTGTGTGTGTGTGTGTGTGTGTTGGTCCTGGGACTTGAACTCAGGGCCTGGACACTGTCCCTGAGCTTCTTTGCTCAAGGTTTGCACCCTACCATTTGAGACAGAGCTCTGCTTCTGACTTTTTGGAGGTAAGAGTCATATGAACATTCCTGCCTGGGCTGGCTTTGAACCATGATCCTCAGATCTCAGCTTCTTGAGTCACTAGGATTACGGGGTGAGCCATCAGTACCTGGCCTAGATTACATTTTGAAAGGACTAACTAGTAGCTATTCTGGGAGGTAGGGACTAAGGAATTAAGTTGCTGAACAGAAGTAAAATAAGATCTCAGGTGTTTAACCAAGTATAAATAGACCTAGTGCTGTTTTTCCCAATGATAAGCACTAGAACACATGAAGATACACACATAGCAAAAATTCTGGGAAAACACGAATGAGTTGTTCTGTTTGTTACAAATCATCTTTTTTTGTCAGGAATTTTTTGGCATAGAAGACACTTGTCTTGAAATTGATGTTATTATGTAATAGACAATTTGAAATGATACTGGGATAAAATATAATATAGTGCAGTTATATATTTCCCATTTTTTGCGATGATATATGCCTCTGGTATTACTCATACATGAGGCATTAAATCTTGTAGAATGAATGTTAGCAATTTGCTTCCATTATGATTATTTTATCTCACACACAAAGACATACCACTCAGACAAAAAGAAACCAACAAGAAAACTACAAGCTATATCAAATTCAATTAAGGAAAGAAACAAAAATATAGCCATTCTCATTTTATTTATTTATAATGATCATAATGATATGCAACATTTATCCTAAATTACAACATGGCATGTATTATGTTATTTGCTTTATTTGAATCATCTCATTTAATTTTCACAATCACACTAAGATAGAACTATAATAGCTATTACCACCACTGTGATAATGCAAGTGATATGAACTATTAAATTGATGTTTTTGACTTCCACATATTAATACCTAAGTACTGACAACATGACTTTAACATGAGAATTTTTTTTATTGTGAAAATACTGTACAGAGGGGTTACAATTACATGGGCAAGATAATGAGTACATTTCTTATCAAGCATTGTAGCCTCCTCCCATCCCTTCCCATCCCTGCGACCCCTCCCTGCTCCCCCACCCAATCCTCCTTACCCCTTCCCCCCCCCAAAGTTGTAAAGTTTGTTTTCGACATAACAACTTGTACATCTCATTGTTGCAATGGGTCCACCTGTATCCCTACTTAAACAATTTGTTTTTTCCCCTTCCCCTCCACAAATTATACCAACATCAAATGCACTGAAAGCAGGGGTTATACTGTGGGGGAGGGACATACAAAGAAACAAAGAAATAATCTTATAAATGTGTTAAAAACAATCCCATGAAAGAAAAAAAAACTTTTGAATACATATCTTAGGGTTCATTTCCCTAACATCAACTTATCTGACCTTTTCTGCTTGACTCAGACATATACTAGTTATTGCAAATAAGGGAAACCATGGGACCTATAACATGAGAAATTGTATGTAGCTCAGTTAATACTTTAACAGTTTCTCCCACCTTTCAATTGTATATTGGAAAGGAATATTAAACATATTATAACAATTGATTTTAAATGCTTCTTGTTTTTATCTATTTAATGAATATTAATTTTTCCTTTCAATTTACCCATAAATTAAAAATAAATTTATTTGCTTTTTCATTTTTAGTTTATTCTCTGTTCCTGACTGTGACCATTTCCAAAAGATACTCTCTCTATTCTTTTGAAATGTGTGACTGTAGCCAGGTTCTCCATAATATCTACTTATTAAGCTTGTGTCCATGTTGTAATACTACTGTGTTGTTTTTGCTGTCATTCTGTATGACGCATTACCCTTACTTCCCACCATGTCTATACTGTCTGTACTTTATTTTCTCTCTTTTTATTGTAAAAATGCTGTACAGAAGGGTTACAGTTACATGAGCAAGGTAATGAGTACATTTCCTTTAAAAATTTTTTTTATTGTGAAAATAGAGGTTACAATTACATAAAATAGGGTTACAATTACATGGGCAAGATAATGAGTACATTTCTTATCAAGCATTGTTGCCTCCTCCTTTGTTTCCCCTCTCTCATCCCTTCTGAAACCTCTACAACTACCCCCCCACGCCCACTGAAGTTGTAAAGTTCATTTTTCAACATAGTATTTTGTACATCTCATTGTTACAATGGGTCAATCTTGACATCTAAACATGAGAGGAAAAATGAAGGTTTAGTCATTCTGCTTTCTTTTCCTGCAATTAGTCAGTCTTCAGATTTTTAGTCGTTGTTGTATATGCCTTCATAGGCCACTATTTTCTAGCCCATGATACTAGCTGGACTTATTAGATGATTTCTTGGAAGCTTCTCATTGATTTTCCTCCTACCATAATATCTCTTTTTTTTAATATGTCACACTCATTACAAAATAATAAAGAGTAATACTTCACATATCAACTCCCACTCTAAACACATCACTAATAAATTGAAATTTGGGCTGAAAGACAACCATTGTAAACAGGGCTTCACATAGCATTTTCAAGTATAGAAAGCCTCTTGCCCACATTTGACATTAAAAAAAAATAGAACTTTTATGTAGAAAGTGTCCTAGAATTTGAAAAGAATATATATATTTTTTACCTAGAACCCCATGTAAAATTTGCTTTAAATTTGCTATTCATTCAAGAAAGAAAGTTTCTTAGGAATAGCTGTAGCCCAGTATGTGTGTCTGCCAGTTTGATGGAGAGTAAACTGATGCCTGGGACATCTCAGAAATCAAAGTGACAGAGTCTGTTCTTATCAGCTCAAACTGAGGGAACTTATTTAACCAAGGCAGAATAAATGGTGTGGTGTGTGTGTGTGTGTGTGTGTGTGTGTGTGTGTGTGTGTGTGTGTGTGTGTGGAGAGAGAGAGAGAG
>NW_012269242.1:10976-12067 GCF_000151885.1 Dipodomys ordii
TCTTTTTGCTTATGTGGTGCTGAGGAATCGAACCCAGGGCCTCATGCATGCAAGGCAAGCACTCTACCACTGAGCCACCTTCCCAGCCCCTAACAGTATTTGAATAAGTTGGCTGCATTTCAGTAATGGAAAATGCCCAACACAGGAACATGTGGAGCATCTCAGTAAGTGGGGTGTTAAAGGAATTGATTGTAGATTTGAAATCATGTTGTTACTTTAGTAACATTTAAAGAGGCTTAGCTCTGACTTGTTTATTATTAGGACACAGAATCACTTCTATTATTAAATATGTTAGGAAGTCTTATCTAAAAGCAAGGAAGACTGGAACAATACCAAAATTGTCATTGGTAAAGTAACAAATCATTCTCATTCATTAGCCAGCAGAGAAACTGTCTGGTCATGATTGTGATTTGGAAAATGTTCTAGAATTACTTTTTATTTTAAGTTCTAATAATCACAATGGTGTTTAGTGCTCATTTGATATTTTGTTTGTGTATTTATTTGTTTTTACTTTTATATTTTAAATTTTGATTTTATTGTCAAGGTGATGTACAGAGGAGTTACAGTTACATACATAAGTTAGTGAGTGCATTTCCTGTCAAATATCCTTCCCACCCTCGTTTTTCTCCAACTTTCCCTGCACTTTATTGCTCCCCACCAAGTTGTAAAGTTAATTTCCAACATGTTGTCTTGTGAGTATTGCTGTGGCATTGGTTCGCCCTTTGTCCTTTGCCTCATCATTTTGTTGCTCCTATTCCCTTCCCTAATTCAGATAAACATATATACAATATACCGGATTCTGAGATCAAATCTAGTGAGTGACAACAAGGGATTAACCATAGGGGAAAAAAAGAAAAAAAAACAAGAAAAAAGAAATAAAGGACATAGCTAGCAAGATCAATAAAAAGCTCAAAGAAACAACTGCCCAATAAATAAGTGGGCTAAAGACTTAAAGAGAAACTTCTCTGAAGAGGAAAGAAGAATGGCCAATAGATGCATGAAGAAATGCTCAACCTCTCTAGCCATAAAAGAAATGCAAATCAAAACAACATTGAGATACCACCTCACCCCAGTTAGAATGGCTATAATCA
>NW_012269243.1:0-981 GCF_000151885.1 Dipodomys ordii
TGGTGGTTAAGTTGAAACAAGAGTTTTTTGAATTTATCTTCCTGTGTTGGCTTTGAACCAGATCTCAGCCCCCTGAGTAGTTTGGATTACAGGCAGAACCACTAACACCAGGTTTTTGTCGATCGTGGGGCTTGAACTCTGAGCCTGGACACTATTTTCTTATGTGGTGCTGAGGAATCAAACCCAGGGCCTCAGGCATGCAAGGCAAGCGCTCTACCACTGAGCCATCTTCCCAGCCCCCCTTAAAAATTCTTTAGCCATATATATTTTGTTATAGAAAAGCTTAAACTATATGTACATATACATACATATATGTGCGTGTGTGTGCGTGCGTGCGTGCGTGTGTGTGTGTGTGTATGTGTGTACACTAAGGTAAGAGTCCCCTATTAATACTTTATTCTTCTGAAGTAATCCTACTGTTGATTGGGTATATGATTATGAGACCTTATTCTGTATATTCAATATTTGCTCCTACCCCTACTTCCACAAGTGCCAAATCTTTAAAACAGTGTAAAACAAACTATTAATCATGAGATAATAGTTTATAGTTCTATTCAGCAGCTTTTTCACTGTGATAATCATGTACCTGTATTAGGACTCTATCAGTACAAATATAAGAATAATTTTTACTTAGTGGGAGACTTTGTGTTAAAATATTTCAGGAAATGAGGGAATTGAGTGAATCCCTTTTTAGTTGGCAGGATCTTGTGGCCAGTGGGGTGGTAGAATACATCGATACCTTAGAAGAAGAAACAGTGATGCTTGCAATGACTCCAGATGACCTTCAGGAGAAAGAAGTGGCTTATTGTTCCACATACACCCACTGTGAGATTCATCCATCTATGATCCTTGGGGTCTGTGCATCTATTATTCCTTTTCCTGATCATAACCAGGTTGGTAGCACTTTTTCTCTGGTTTGCAAAGAATTGGAGGAAGTAATAAAAATTAGAAATTAGGATGCAATCTTAAGAGAAAAGCCTT
>NW_012269243.1:4691-6128 GCF_000151885.1 Dipodomys ordii
GGTCTCTCCTGCCCAGGCTGGCTTTGAACCTCGATCCTCAGATCTCAGCCTCCTGAGTAGCTAGGATTACAGGCGTGAGCCACCAGCGCCCGGCTGTAGTTCTGAATTGTTAACTAGAAAAGGGTCTCATATTTTGGTAGCACATCCTTGTATGTTAAAATTATTCTTAGATTCTTCCATAGGGGGTTACTCTTGTCTAATAAATCAAAATCTTTAGGTTGTCTTCAGTATGTGCTTGAGTATTGTGTTAGGTATTACAGTGTGGTATGACTAGAAAAGAAAAGAAAGATAGTACAGGGCTGGATTTGAAGGAAAATGTTCTTTTTCTAATTTTTATATCCTGGTAATGGGCTTAAGCTCAGAGTCTGGGCGCTATCCTTTTAGTTTTTTCAGTCATGGATAGTATTCTACCACTGGAGCCACAGATTCACCTCTGAGTTTTTGGTGGTTAAGTTGAAACAAGAGTTTTTTGAATTTATCTTCCTGTGTTGGCTTTGAACCAGATCTCAGCCCCCTGAGTAGTTTGGATTACAGGCATGAACCACTAACACCAGGTTTTTGTCGATCGTGGGGCTTGAACTCTGAGCCTGGACACTATCCCTGAGCTCTTTAGCTAAAGGTAAGCAATCTCACACTTGAGCTACAGCACTACTTCTAGTTTTCTGGTGGTAAATTGGAGATAAGAGTCTCACAGACTTTGCCCAGGCTGGCTTTGAACTGTAGTCCTCAGATCTCAGCCTCCTGAGTAGCTGGGATTACAGGTGTGAGTCACTGGTGCCCAGCATGATCAGTTTTTTTTTGGGGGGGTGGGGAGTGGGGGGAGGGGATCATGGGGCTTAAACTCAGGGTCTGGGTGCTATCCTTGAGCTCTTTTTCACTCAAGGCTAGCACTTTACCACTTTGAGCCACAATACCACTTCTGGCTTTTTCTGTTTATGTGGTACTGAGGAATGAATTGAACCCTTCATAGCTTCATGCATGCTAGGCAAGCACTGTACCACTAAGCCACATTCCCAGATCCCCTTTTTTTAAAACTAAAAATTTTTTAAATTGTATTGTAGCTGGGCGCTGGTGGCTCATGCCTGTAATCCTAGCTACTCAGGAGGCTGAGATCTGAAGATCATGATTCAAAGCCAGCCCTGGCAGGAAAGGTCGTGAGACTTTTTTTTTTGGTCCGGTCATGGGGCCTGAACGCTGTCCCTCAGCTCTTCAGCTCAAGGTGAGTGCTCTACCACTTGAGCCACAGCGCCACTTCCAGTCTTTTTTTTCTGCTTATGTGGTGCTGAGGAATCGAACCCAGGGCCTCATGCATGCAAGGCAAGCGCTCTACCACTGAACCACCTTCCCAGCCCGGTCATGAGACTCTTATTTCCAATAAACCACGAGAAAACTGGAAGTGGCGCTGTGGCTCAAGTGGTAGAGCACTCACCTTGAGCT
>NW_012269244.1:0-240 GCF_000151885.1 Dipodomys ordii
ACTGTATTTGATGTTGGTATAATTTGTGGAGGGAAAGGGAAAAAACAAACTGTTTAAATAGGGATACAGGTAGACCCATTGCAACAATGAGATGTACAAGACGCTATGTTCAAAAACAAACTTCACAATTTAGGCGAGGTGTGGGGAAGTGTAGTTGTAGAGATGGGAGGGAAGAGATGGTAGGGGAAAAACAAAGGAGGAGGCAACAATGCTTGATAAGAAATGTACTCATTACCTTGC
>NW_012269244.1:7440-9705 GCF_000151885.1 Dipodomys ordii
AACTCTGGGCCTGGGCACTGTCCCTCAGCTCTTCAGTTCAAGGCTAGCACTCTACCACTTGAGCCACAGCGCCACTTCCGGCTTTTTTCTTTTTTCTTATGTGGTGCTGAGGAATCGAAACCAGGGCCTCATGCATGCAAAGCAAGCGTTCTACCACTGAGCCACCTTCCCAGCCCTTAGATTTTTTTTGTAGTTATTGTACATGGGGTTGACTTCTTGTATTCTTACTTAGATAATTCAGAACTGACTTTTATTTCTTCATTGAATTTCTCTATATATTTAAAAGTTTCTCTGTGTTTTATTCAAGTTCATTGAGTTTTCATACAGCAGCTGCTTAAAATTCTCTGAGATTTCTCTCCTATATTGATTACTGATAGGTTGATTTCTGGCACGTTATTAGGTGAGATCATGATTTCCTAAAAGTTCTTGATGTCATCTAAACATTTAAAAGTCAATGATTTATTTAGTTTTTCTAGCCTGATTTTATTTGTGCCCACTTCCCATAAATTCTTAGCAGGCAGCTCATTTTCTCTGGGTCTGTAAACACTTCCAATATTACAGCAGTACAACACGATGGGGCCCAGGTCCGGATTTGCCAGGAGTCTGCTGTTGGAATGTTTTCACCATTTCATTAGGGAGGGCAATCAAAATCCAGAATTTCCCAAATATGCTATTGTTTTATTATTCAGAAAGACTACTTGAAAAGTGTAGTCTGTGCTCCCAACCCTCTCCCTGGGGCCAGGGTATTTAAATCTGAGTGTTTTGTTCATAATTACTGACCTGTAGTCTGACAGTATATGATTCTGTCCAGTTATGGAAAGAATTACTATGGATGAACAAATGCCAGTCTTCTATCTCACATCTGTGTCCACTAAAGCCATCAAAACATAGTCATGTGCTAAGTTCACAGTTCACCAAGATTACTTAACACTGGGTAAGGACTAAGTGTTCTACCCACACTTGTATGAGCTCCCTATTGCTGATATTAACTTATGCATGGTCCAAGAGCACTGCAAATGGCCATGGAGAATTCTAGCTGGAGTAGAATCTAGGTAGGTTGGGGTCTCATATCTTCCCCTAGGACTAGAGGGTGTTGCAGAGACTCTGTCCATAAACAGGTCTGGGGTGATATCTATCAGGATCTGCTTCGTGTGAGATTTCACCAGCTCCACATGAAGTTCCATGGCCAACTTGTGATTACTACCTATGTTTACAAACCTGAGTATAAGAGGGATGTTGTACCATGCACTGTCAGAGAAGGCAGACCCTTAGAGTTCTGGGTTGTTGCTCATCTGGGACATGCCTGAGTCTCTTAGTCACAATGGCCTAAGTACTCTCAGGGGTACAGTGAGACCCACACAAAGCTAATATTGATACAGGTTGAAACATGTGTCTGTCCCATTATGACACATGCTTCCACCCAGTACCAAGATAGATTAGACTTCCATCTATGAGCATCATCCTGGCAATAGCTGTGCAACCTGAGGTTAGGAGGTATACTAGTAATTCCTAGTCCATAGACTATGGTTCTTGAGGTTCTTAGTAGACAAAGTGGGTGAAGCCTACCCACAAAGCAGATACTATTCAGGATTTTCTTTTGCCAGACATGCCTGTTATTCTTGTGTTTACCCATTCCTGGAATGCTTGCAGCTTACAAGCTTTCAAAGGAGAGGACAGATAGCCTCTTGTGCTTGTAATTTAACATGTAAAAGGAGGTAGGGTAAATTTTTGTTAAAAATAGTATGATTTCCCTGTCTTCTCATCTATCTCTCCTGCCTCACAGAATTATATCACATATGTTATAATAGCTTTCATTTAAAAGATGAAAGAGGCCTGGCATAGTGGCTCAAGCCTGTAATCTTACCTACTTGTGAGGCTGGCTCCAGGACAGTCTGGGACAAAAAGAAGTTCTTGAGATTCCACCTCAAGCAATGGCTGGGTGCTCTGGCTTGCCCATATTATCTCAAGGGTCACAAGGAAGCACAAGTAGGATGAATTCAGCCCAGGGTGGCCCAGGCAAAAAAGGGAGCTCTGATTGCAAAAATAATGAGCAAAGGAGTTTGAGGCATGGCTCAACTGGTAGAGCATCTGCTTAGCAAACAGGCACTGAGTTCAATCCCCAGTATCTCAAAAGGAAAAGAAAATTAAGAAATGAAGGAAGAAAAAGAGAGGAAAGAAGGAAGGAAGGAAGAAAGAAAGAGAAAGACAGGAAGGAAGGAAGGAAGGAAGGAAGGAAGGAAGGAAGGAAGGAAGGAAGGAAGGAAG
>NW_012269245.1:0-1256 GCF_000151885.1 Dipodomys ordii
ACACACACACACACACACACACACACACACACACACACACACAAGAAAAGGAAAAAAGAAAGAACAAGTAGACAAGGACAATAATGAGGTGTTTAAATAAGACACTTTTAACTAAAGAAAATAAAGATACTTTTTTTTTTTCCAATGAAGTAAAAATAGAGACTTCCACTATCTCTTCCTCTGTAAAAGCTTCCCAGTCCAAACCATTCTGGGGCTGGGAAGGTGGCTCAGTGGTAGAGCCCTTACCTTGCAAGCATGAGGCCTGGGTTGGATTCCTCAGCACCATATAAGAAAAAAGAAAAAAGCCAGAAGTGGCGCTGTGGCTCAAGTGGTAGAGCGCTAGCCTTGAACTGAAGAGCTGAGGGACAGCGCCCAGACCCAGAGTTCAGGCCCCACAACAGGAAAAAAGTCACATTCTGCTGGGTGCCAGTGGCTTATGCCTATAAAATACAAGCCAGTGAAGAAGCTGAGATCTGAGGATAGTAATTTGAAGCCAGTCTAGGCAGGAATGTCTGTGAAACTCTTATATCCAATAAACTACTCAGAAAAAGCCAGAAGTGGTGCTGCGGCTCAAGTGGTAGAGCACTAGTCTTGAACAAAAAGAAGCTCAGGGACAGTCCACAGGCCTGGAAAAGGAAAAGTCACATTACAGTAGCCCTATGCTGATTAATACATTTTCATTATTTCTATGGATTCAGTTTTACACTGTACTAAAAAATGGTTTATCTCCATTTCTCTTCAGTAAACCTAGGAGTTCCTTGAGGGCTAAACAATGTTTTCTTTGTCTCTTCCATTCTTAGCACGTCGGATAAAAGAATACGGTAGGAAAATTCTGCCTTCCTATTGAGAAGGAAGAGATACAAAGAGGCAGAAAAAGCCAGAGATGGCATCAGTGGTATTTCATAGAAGTGACTGAAGGAGACTAGGAAAACACAAGTAATAATATTTTTGTAGTACACATCTTGTTAAAACTGACAAGAACAGCTGTGACCAGACAAGACCCAAGACAACACATGGTATTATAATGATCCAGGATTTTTAACCAAGAGTTTTATTTATTTGCTTAGTTTGGATTCTGACTTCCAGGTTAAGATATATTACAATGCCATTATATCTTACACCATTTTTTTTTAAGGCCAGTACTGGGCCTTGAGCTGAGGGGTGAGGGGGCGCCTAGGCATTGTCCTTGAGCTTCTTTGTCCTCAAAGTGAGTGCTCTACCACTTGAGCCACAGCACCACTTCCAGCTTTTTTTTT
>NW_012269245.1:14211-20015 GCF_000151885.1 Dipodomys ordii
TACTAACATCAAATATAGTGAAAGCAGGGGTTATACTGTGGGGGAGGGACATACAAAGCAACAAAGAGATAATCTTATAAATGCGTTAGAAACACATGTATGAGAGAAAAATACTATAGATAATAGACTAAGGATTATTTACTTTCATACTATTCCTAATATTACTACAGTCAATGTAACAAATTCCTACTTAGTGTGCATGAATTCAACACTAGGCTTACATGCCTTTAATAAGCACACACTCATTTGGAATGACCTAGTGACTAAGATAAGAGCATGAAGGTAAGAATAACTATGAAGACAGAATGCCAAATGACAAGGAGGTACAATGTACTACCTAAGAAGTAAAAAGTGGATGACAAAAAGACTCAAGGATAATTGAAAATACTGGATGATTGGACTTGCCTAAACACATCTTCACTGTTTGAAAAATTATTGATTAAAGGGTAAACTCCTACAATTGTCTTTGCAAAAGAATATTCTCAAAGTAATATTGGCAGATATAATCTGTCATGGTATCTCTAATTTATATTTACCATTTGGAATTTAACACTTTGATGCATGCAAAAGCTCTTAGCATACTAAATCCATAGCTTCAAGGTCTTTTAACAGCTTGGTAAAAAGAACATGACAGCCATGTCCCTGTCATACTTCCTGATAAAGCTTCACATCAATCTGTATCCTAGAGATTCCTGATGTCGATGAAGTTATAAAATGTGGAACCAGTAGGAGGAAAGAACACTGGAGAAAGACTGACTTGGGTGCACATGGTGGCATGATTATATCTTGTGTTTTCAGAGAGGAAAGGTCAGTCATGGAAGAAAGTGGCAGAGAAAACATCGATTCTAAATCTCAACTTCTGGCCAGGGGCTAGTGGCTCATTCCTGGAGGAGGAGCTTGGTTTGAAGCTAGCCATAGCAGAAAAGTCTGCGAGGTTCCATATTGTAAATAACCAGAAAAAAGCCAGACTAGAGGTGTGGCTCAAGTGGTAGAACATTAGCCATGAGCTGATCATGGCTATCATCAGACATACAAATAAAGGAAAAAAAAAAAACTGTCTCAACTGTTAGGTAAATTATAAATATATTTGGTTTTTAATTTCTACTTTTCCAAAATATGTATTATAATATTTCCCCATTACATAATAATTTGATATATTAAATCAACAATGGAGATATATTCTATAAATTTTAAACTCAATCCTGTGTAAGAAATCCACTAGTTGTTTGCACATGCAATTTAACATGTCTATGCTTTTATCTCCTGATATTTCGACTTCCTATATACTATACATTTTACTTGTCAAAATGCTTCTTGCAGGAAAAATAATGCATTCCTTCTGGGGCCATGTTTCATCACAAGCTTCTTGTTAGTCATATAAGTGCCAAGAACCTTGAAAGGACAGGGAAAAAAAATCACATCTCTCCAGTTTCTTTGTAGTATTTCTTTTACAAAGCACAAGCACAAACTGATTAGCTTTAGAGCCATAGGGATTTGGTGAAACAAAGCATTCCATAGCCACAAGGAACTTGCCGCTTCCATCCCAAGGGAAGTACAAGATATGACCTTGGTTGATCATTGGTGAATAAGCTAGTTGCCTAACAAGTTCAGAAGTTCAAGGAAAAAGCCCTCACACTCTTCATTGATTTATATTTTGAAGTTGTTAGTCTTATAATGCTGTTTTAGCTTAGAATAACAAAGAATTTTCTACTACATAGCTGCTGCCAGCTACCAAACAAAAATTTTCATATGTGTATCAACAATGAAGTGCTATATTATACGATTTGTTATTACTGGTATAGCACTGGTATCCAGCATATTTAAAATTAGACAGAGCACCTTGTAATGAATGAGATTTAAATAAGAACAACCACATTTTCAAAAATCCCAATTTACATCAAAATTATTTCACAATATTACACAAACTTGATAGTCTTCAAAAGAACCTTTCCTCATTTTGAACAAGTAATTGTTTCTATTTTGACAAAGAAATAGAATTCATCAATAATAAATTTCTAAAGGCTTCCAACTAAAATCACACTAATAAGATACTACAGATAAATGTGCATCTTTATCTCATTGAAATACTATTAACTTGAAATAAGTTTTTTAGAAAAGAGAAATCCTTTTACTTATTCTTCTTATGTTAGTTTAAGTACTCTTTTTTATTATTATTTTTTATTATGAAAATACTGTACAGAGGGGTTACAATTACATGGGCAAGATAATGAATACATTTCTTATCAAGCATTGTAGCCTCCTCCTTTCTTTCCCCTTCCCATCCCTCCCCATCCTCGTCCTGCCCTCCCCACACCAAAGTTGTAAAGTTCGTTTTCGACATAATGACTTGTTTAAGTACTCTTTTATACAGTAATTTTTTTGCTTCTGACTCTGCCATTTCTTCTACTTTATTTTTCTTATCATAAGGTGAATATGTGAAGAAAGAAGAGAATTAAACACAACACTTTTATATTAAATTGATATTTGATTGTCTTTAAGAATCATGAAAACTCGGGCTGGGAAGGTGGCTCAGTGGTAGAGTGCTTGCCTTGCATGCATGAGGCCCTGGGTTCCATTCCTCAGCACCATATAAGCAGGAAAAAAAAAAAAGCTGGAAGTGGCGCTGTGGCTCAAGTGGTAGAGGGCTAGCCTTGAGCTGAAGAGCTGAGGGACAGTGCCCAGGCCCAGAATTCAGGCCCCACAACCAGACCCCCCACCCCCGCAAAAAAAATCGTGAAAACTCTACTACATTCTGTTTTGAACAATGTTAAATCAACATTTAAATAAGTTAGCATGGTCATTGCCATTTATTAATTAAACTAAATCTTATCAGTAATTTCTTAAGTATCATGAAATGATGGAAAATTTAACACTTGTTGGACAAGTTTTAAGACACTAAGCCATTCTTTGCCATGGATCATGCATTGACTTTGTCTCTATATGAGTTTTGGTGCTCTGCTTTTCTTACTTAACAGTCTCATAAGAATGTTGCAAACTTCTATATAGTCTTCATAACAATTATGAAAATAGGTTGAGTTAGACATACTTCTTTCTTCTCCTGCTCCAATTCCTACAATCCGGTTTTTTAATCCATATTTTCACTTATATAGTTTCAATATCAATCTCTATTTGGTGGAACCAGGGGCTGAATTCAAGGTCTAGTGATTGCTAGGCAGGCACTCTATCCCTTGAGTGATGTAATGCTCCTAGCCCTTTGGCTTGGATTGAAATCCTCCTATTTAAGCTTCCTATGTAGCTGGGATGATAGGTGAGCACCACTATACACCACTGGTTGAACATAGGGGTCTCATAAACTTCTTGCTTAGGCTGACTTCAAACTTGTATCTTCCTAGTTTCTACCTTCTGAGTAGCCTGGTGGGCCTTCTCTTAGTTTTGATGTTTGTCACTTTAGATAAATTCTCTGAAGTACAGAAATACAAATATTTTACAACTACTATTATTGACAAAGTGCTTTCTAAATTTCACACATTGTTGATAATAGCAGCACAAGTTGCTATAACATATATACCTGGACCACTTGACCAGCAGAAGTGTTTTATATCTACAGAGGAGTATGAATTTCTTGTGGATTATTCATACCAGTAACTTAATGTTAGCATTACTTTAACCCACATTTTTAATGCTATTGTTATTCACTGCTTCCTACTATGTGGATTCTCTTTGAGGAAACAATGTGTTTTTATTCTTTATTTAGAAAAAATTCTATACTATATTAAATGTGTTTTTTTCTAATACAAATTGGTATTCTCTTTCTGTGGATTGGGAACTCTTATCAGGTAAATATACTATTTTTACATAATTTTTTATTGAATACATTTTCAAACAGATTTAACAGATTTTTAAGTTGAGTTTATTTTTTCCAAATTTTTCCCATTATTTTCAAGTATATATAGTAATCCTACCATGTATTCCACAATACACATCTTTGCTCATCAATATTTTAAAGATTTATCTGCTTAATCTCTCTAAAACATTTTTTTTCAAATGTTATGAGATAGAAGTCTAAATTTCTTCCTTTGGAAATTTGCAATAGATACAACTATTTATTTAAAAATCTTTTTCTTTTCCAGGGCTGGGAAGGTGGCTCAGTGGTAGAGCTCTTGCCTTGCATGCATGAGGCCCTGGGTTCGATTCCTCAGCACCACATAAGCAAAAAGAAAAAAAGCCGGAAGTGGTGCCGTGGCTCAAGTGGTAGAGCGCTAGCCTTGAGCTGAAGAGCTGAGGGGCAGCGCCCAGGCCCAGAGTTAGGCCGCACAACCGGACCAAAAAAATAAAAATAAAATAAAATAAAAATCTTTTTCTTTTCCAATGTTCAGTAATGCTGATTTTCTTATATTAGATGCTTATATGTGACATAGTGGGATTTTCTATGATAGGCAAATAATAGTAAGAACAAAACTCAATTATGATTTTGTTGTTCTAGTTGTCTTTTTACTGTAACTTGATAGCTGGAATGGTTTCTCAAAGTTTATGGCTTCTTTCTAAAACTATCCTATTGTTTTCATTAATTCCTCCAAAAAAAATTTGGGGGGCCATCAGTCAGGGCATGAGGGCTACCCCTGAGTTCTTTTGCTCAAGGCTAACAATATACCATGTTACGCCACAGCACCACCTCTCACTTCTGGTTTTCTAGAGATAAGAGTCTCATTGACTTTCCTGCTGTGGCTGGCATAGAACCAAGATCCTTAGATCTTAGCCTCCTGAGTAGATAGGATTACAGGCATGAGCCACTGCCATCCGCCTTCAAATAGAAATTAACATTCTTTTACATTTAAAGAAAATACAGTTAAGAGTTTTATTGAGATTGTACTGTCATACTTATACATGAGCCTAAAAAGACATTAGTAGTTATATATCTGTATATGCAGAAATATAATTGGAATGTTTAATAAATTGTCTTTTCTAACTCTCAGTAAATAATATTTTAAAGATTTGTATAATAATGTAGAATTTAGGAGAAGAATGACATAACAGGAAAAGTAATAACCAGGGTAGGGAACAGGTATATAGATTTAGGCTCAGGTCCTTGGTGATCCTGGGCTAGGCAACTAGGTTCTCTGAACTCATATACCAATCAGGTTGGGTATGTATCTAATAAACATTAAGTCCGATTATAACCTTTAATCTAAAATATGTCCCAATGCTTTCGTATCCACCATTTGCTCCACTTGAGCATAGTAAAACCCTATGAGATGATAATTAGTGTTGTTATTACTACTAGCATTAAGACAAAAATAGTAAAGATCTGTCTTTTTTATTGAAGATCTGTCTTTTTTAAAATGAAAAACACAGGCTCTTTTCATATCATCTGGGTATGTATAACTACATTTGTTGATTTCCTACTTCACACAAGAACTTTGTCCACAAATATGATAATTTTTCCTTCTATAATAGTTGTAATTGTTTTTTCTTCCCTGGTTCTAGGGCTTCAATTCAGTGCCTGGGGGCTGTCTCTCTCATGGCCAGCACTGTGCCACTTGAGCCCAGCTTCACTTTGGGCTATTTGGTGATTAATTGCAGATAAGAATCTAATAGACTTTCCTTCCTTGGGATGGCTTAGAACAGTGCTCCTCAGATCTCAGCCTCCAAAATAGTTAGGATTACAAGCATGAGCCACCAATGTCCAGCTGTAATTGCTCATTCACATTTGCCAATTAGTAGTGACTGTGCAAATGAAAGGACTGGTTTTAGGCTGTTTAACTCATAATCGTTACTGAATTCCTTGTTACCTCTTTCAAAATATTTTAATCAGGGTTGGGAAGGTGGCTCAGTGGTAGAGCGCT
>NW_012269246.1:0-327 GCF_000151885.1 Dipodomys ordii
TTAATTGGAGTTAAGAGTCTCGTGACTTTCTTGCCCCAGCTGGGTTTGAACCTCAATCCTTAGATCTCAACCTCCTGAGGAGCTAGGATTATAAGTGTGAGTCACTGGAACCTGGCCTTCTTTGTTTATTTCTTAACTTCTCACAATGGTAAATTCCAAGTGAATAGAAGAGTAGGGGAAAAGAATGTACATACAATGCTGGCCTAATGACTAGCTGATCTTATTAACCCTGAGTTGGGCACCCTCCCCTCAAATGCTAATTTTTTTTTTTTTTTTTTTGGTGCCTGTTCTGGGACTTGAACTCAGGGCCTAGACTTTGTCCCTGAG
>NW_012269246.1:8912-12675 GCF_000151885.1 Dipodomys ordii
GTGAGGGCGGCCGGGGATCTGAGGGGGCAGCCGGGCCGAGTGGGGCCGCCGCCGCCACCATGCAGGAGATCATCGCCAGCGTGGACCACATCAAGTTCGACCTGGAGATCGCCGTGGAGCAGCAGCTCGGGGCGCAGCCGCTGCCCTTCCCGGGCATGGACAGTGAGCGCGGGGACCGGGCGGACGGGCCCTGAACTCCCCCCCTTCTCTGGAGCCTCTTGTCCCCTCTGTGGAACTCGGGAGTCCCCATCCATACTTTGCCTGGTTTGGCCTTTGACCCCCGAAGCGGGGGTGGGAGGTGGGGGTGGGGTCCTCGGGCGGCGGGTTGTGGGTGCCGTGCTTGGATGAGAACAGACCATCGTGAATTGGGGTACCCTTCATGCTCCCCTCCCCCCCCGCTAGAGGAAAGTCCTGGGAGACCCCCCCTCGTCTCTCCCAGCCCACCCCCCCCTCCGCTCACATGGAGCGCCCTTGTTTCTATTAAAGCTAGGCCGTTGGAGGGAAGGACCCCGTTTCTTCTCCGCTGGTGACCCCCCTCCCCCCTCAACTAGAAGCAGCTCCAACTCTGTTCTTTCCCCAGGATTCGCTGTCCTGGGGGTGGGGGCTTCTCATTCCCAGTCTGGGCCAGGCCCTGCATCTCTGTACCCCCCAACTCTGGGTGTTTTGCAGCAGGCAGGTAGTTGAGATGGACCCTTAACCAATGTCCCCTTTAATTATCTCGCTTCACATGGGGTGGGAAGGATTTGCTGAGGACTCCCACTAGTGACCACGGGCTGGGGCCCCTGCTATCCCCCCCTAACTGCCATAGGGCTGCAGCTGGTGCCCTCCTGCCTGTCCATCCCATCCTCACTCCTCTCAAGGGCGTCTTCAGGCCAGCTTTGAACTCAACATTCTCCTGCTTCAGTCTCCTGAGTGCTGGGATTATAGGCATCCACTACCACATCTGACATCCTTAACAAGCAACTGCTCGTATTCACAGCCTTACCTCTCAAAACCTTTGATCGCTTTGTGATTGCCCGTACAGCCTTCTCTTCCACCCTTCTCCTGCCTGGCACCACAGGTCATTAGCCCTATGGGGATGGGTGCTGTGATGAGGGCTGCACATACCTGTTCTTAGGAAGGATGCTGTCCTAAAACTGGGCTTCAGCCTTCATAGATTTATGATTGTGTTCAGTGTGCAGTGCTGGTTTGTGATTGTGTTAGTTTGCAATGCTGGTTTGTGATTTGGTTCAGTATACAATGCTTGTGTGAGATTGAGCTCAATAGGTTAAGGCTCTGGAAGATCATGTCCTTTCCCCTTGGTCCCTTTGTTTTGTTCCCTTCTTGGTGTGAAAACTCTGATTGATCCTTAGGCATGCTCTAATGTCAGCCTGTGACCCTGTTCCAAGGACTGAATTTCTCACTAGGGAATGATGCAACTTTAACCTCTGAATGATTTTCTTTTTTAAATATTAATTGTAGTGCTGGGAATGGAACCCAGAACCTTGTACATGTTAGACAAGCACTCTCCCATCCAGTTAAATACCTAGCCCAGAAATATGTTTGTTTGGGTTTTTTTGTCTAAGACTGGGACTCAAACTCAGTATCTGATGCTTTTGCTCATTGGCTGGCACCAGCCAGGGTTTCCTGAATGGTACATTGTTCTAATGCAACTTTTCAAAGTCAAAAAGTGATCCCTCTTTAACTCCCCTTGACAATCCTAAATTCTACAGTCTTAATTTAGTCCTAACAATACCTGTGCACTTTTAGGAAGTGGAAAGTTGACAAGGGAGGCCTGTGAATGAGTTTCTATTTATTTTCTTTGGTACTGGAGGTTGAGTCCAGGGCCTCCCACATGAGCGCTCTCCCAGGGAGCTGCCTCCCTGGCTCAAGGACAGTTGGTTCTAGAAGCTGTTGTCAGGGAATTCTTGGGCCCATCAGAATGGCACCAACTTCAGGGCACTGCCTCTGCAGTCTTGCTCTGTCACCAGAACTGGCTACACTTGTGCAGATGATGCTCTTTGTAATTACACGTGGCCATGGCCTATTAAGAGCAATCCTGCCAGGTGCCAGTGGCTCACGCCTATAATCCTAGGTACTTAGAAGGCTGAGATCTGAGGATCGTGGTTCAAAGCCAGCCCGGGCAGGAAAGTCCGTGAGTCTCTTATCTCCAATAAACCACTAGAAAACTGGAAGTGGCGTTGTAGCTCAAGCGGTAGAGTGCTTGCCTTGAGCTGAAGAGCGCAGGAACAGCACCCAAGCCCAGATTTCAAGCCCCACGACCAGGGGGGAAAAAAAAAGAGCAGTCCTGCTTCTGGGGCTCTTCTTCACCTCCTCCAGGTGGATGGGCCTCTATAGAACATCTGTGTCTTCCTCCTGGAATCTGGTCCCAGAGGGCCATTTTCCATTGATGGTATTTTCTGTGAGCTTCATTCTATCCCACTGCTTCTGTTAAATAAAGACTCCTTGAATTAGCCCTCCTAAGAGATTTGAGCTGGGGGTAATTTTAGTTCTGGGATCTTGTAATACCCACTTGTTGTTTTGTGTGTTGGTGGGTGATGTGGGGTTCAAACGCAGGGTAGCATGCCCTCAGTCCTTTGCTTTTAGTCTGTTTAAGGTCTTGCTTTCACCTAGATTAGCCCCTACTCTGATCTTCCTACCCCTGCCTCTTGGAATTGCAGGTGTGATCAGAAAGCTCAGAATAATGGTCTCAGTGTACACATCTCATTTTTCAGGGCATGGTGTAAATATTCAGGTTTGAGCTGGCTGGTTGGACTTTGCATTGTTTATATTCTTTCCTATGTCCTGGCTCAAAGACCAGTAAGTGTTCTTCCCCTACCCTCCACTGTCTGTGTTTGTCACTGACAGTGGTGGCACCTGACTTTGGTTGATGTTGTTGCCTTTTCTCCTTTCCCCAGAGTCCGGGGCTGCTGTCTGCGAATTCTTTTTGAAAGCTGCCTGTGGCAAAGGTAAGACCCCTATCACTGGCTTCTTGCCGAGCCTCCTTTGGTACCTTAACAGAGCTTAGAGCCACCACATCTCTGCGGTTACCATTGCCTTCTACAGACAAATAATGATATGGATGAAGCTGTGACTGGGTGTTGTGTCCCAATTCTAAGCCCAAGACTGAGCCTGGCTCACTGATCTTTCCCTGTGAGGTGGACTGAGGCCCCCTGACATTTACACTTTCACGAATTTTCTCATGGTTCCATGGTTACTGTGTGGTTGAACTCAGTGTCTGAATCCAGGCCGCTCTACTGGCAGTGTACAAGGGCTTTCTGACCTGTGTGGCTTCTTAGCCAAAGGCCTGGGGTAATACTTCCTTCTTGAATCTTCTTCACAAAGCCCAACAAGCCATGTGAAGCTGGGTGTATCCATTAGCTCCTAATTAAAGGTGTGTAGAGATCTGAGCATCTTCCTCCATGTAGGGAAAGAGAGTCAGAAGCTTGAATAGGAAGTTCGTGGCAAGGGATGGCTTCGTGTGCCAGCCAGCTCCTCATGCTGTGTGTCATTCCCCCACTGGCTCCTGGTCTCATTGCCATATTTGCTCAGTTACTCTGCCCTATGCTAGCCCCATTCTGTGATAACTCATCTTAACACAGAGTGCCACAACTGTCTGCTAGTCCTGTAGCCACTAGCCACAGATGTGTTATAAAAATTTGAAGAATTCTAAATCTAGTTCCTCAGCACACTAGTGATCATTCAAGTACCAGATAGCCATGTGTGATGAGTGGCGGCCATATTGGACAGTTCTTTTTTTTTTTTTTTTTTTTGGGTCCGGTCG
>NW_012269247.1:0-2053 GCF_000151885.1 Dipodomys ordii
GAGCTAGGAAAGAGAGAGAAAAGAGCTAGGAAAGAGAGAGAAAAGAGCTAGAAAAGAGAGAAAAGAGCTAGAAAAGAGAGCATCTGGGAAAGAGAGCTAGGAAAGAGAAGAGAGCTGGGAAAGAGAAGAGAAGGAAAGAGCTGAGAAAGAGCTAGAAAAGAGCAGAGAGAGAGAGTTCCAGGGAGTTTTAAGTCAGCATGTCTATTTGTGTATGTAGTGCATCTTTTATAATTATTTATTTAGTGTCTGCTGGTGCTAGGGCCTGGACACTGGCCTTGAGCTTCGTTGCTCAAGGCTGGTACTTACTCTTTTGAGCCACAACTCTATTTCCAGCTTTTTGCGTTGAAATATGAAGAGAATACAAATGTGAAGTAGCAAGACATGTGAAATAGCAAAAAAGTGCAAAAGGCAGAAGATGATCTAATTAAAAAATTATAGTAGTCTAGCAATACTAAAAACTTACAGTCACCTCCATAATTGCACTATAGAGTTGCCCCCCCCAAATAGTAAAACTATGTGAAAAGTATAGAAATGACATAAAGAAATTCCTTTAAAAAGGAATAATAATTCATCCTAAAGGAAAGATGAGAAGAAGAAATGGGAAGAAACATAAAATTGATGAATGGGATAAAAAGCCAATAATAAAGTAGGTGATATAAATAGATATATTGAGTGTATATAAATATTTGTAGAGTATAATTTGACAGATTGTCAGCCTAATTTTAAAACTGAAACCTAACTATTTACTGTTTATAGGAGATACAGTTGGATGACAAGAACACAGAACAGTTGAAAATAAAGAATAGAAAATAAACTGTAGAAATATAAACAAAAATAATGCAACTATATTAATATCATTGTGTAAGTCAATTTAAGACATTTGGTAATAAAGGCGTCTTCATTGCACAATCTGAACTCTCTCTGCACTTGAAAAAATAGCTCTTATCGATATGTAGCAAGAATGGACTGAAAGAAAACTGGACAAATGCATGGTCATGGGCTGACCATAGCACATGCCCATTTCAATACTGATAAAAATCCTCTTTAGTCCCCTATAGTTAATCTGAACACAAACATGATGTAATATTTCAACTCTTTGTGCAATAAATAACAAGAGGCATTTGTATGAAGTAAGATAGCCACAGAGAGCAAGCAATAGGAAAGTTTAACCCACACAGCAAGATTTACCTCAGTATTTCATTAACTTTTTTTTTTTTTCCACAGAGAAATCTTCACCTACCCAGGCCCCAGTCACTCCTCAGAAGCCTACCACGGTAAAAGTTCTAACTACAGGAGCCCCACCGACGCACCAGAAGCCCACCTCAGGGAAAGTTCCAGGTACAGGGGCCCCGCCAAGTCCTCAGAAGCCCACCAGAGTCAATGTTCCAACTACAAGAGTCCCACCAACACATCAGAAACCCACCAGAGTCAAAGTTCCAACTACAGACATCCCACCAAGTCCTCAGAGACCTACAAAAGCAGACGTTCCAACTCCATCAGTCCCACCAACTGCTCAGACACCCACCACACGGAGTGCTCTACCTACAGAAGGCCCCCCAGCGCCTCAGAAACCGACCACAGCACACGCTCCAACGCCAACAGCCCCACAAACCGCGCAGAAACTCACCACAGGGATTGTTTCAGATACAGACATCACACCTACTCCTCAGAAACCTACAGACATAGACGATCCAACTGTAACAGTCCCACCAAGTCCTCAGAAGCCCACCACAGTAAATATTTCAGATTCAAAAGTCTCATCAACTCCTCAGAAACCTACAAAAGCAGACACTCCAACAGCCCCACCAACTCCTCAAAAACCTACAAAACAAGACGATCCAACTCCACGAATTCCACCAACTCAGAAACCTACCATAGCACACGATCTGACTCCACCATCCCCAACTCCTCAGAAACCTACAACAGCAGACATTCCAACAGTCCCACCAACTTCTCAGAAACCTACAAAACTAGATGATGCAGCTCCACCAATTCTAATTCCTCAGAAACCTACCATAGCTCACGATCTGACTCCACCATTCCCACCAACTCC
>NW_012269248.1:0-848 GCF_000151885.1 Dipodomys ordii
CCCAAAAAAAAAAAAAAAAAAAACCTTATAAGCCTATTCCTACCATCCATAAGATAAAAGATAAAATAATTGCTCCATTTAGCTAAGTGCAATTAAGAATCAAGTTATAAGCTAGGCACCAGTGGCTCTGCCTGTAATCCTAGCTACTCAGGAGGCTAATTTCTGTTTTGTTTTGGTTTTGGTTTTATTTTTCCAGTTGTGGAGCTTGAACTCTGGGCCTGAGCACTATCCCTGAGCTCTTCAGCTCAGAGCTAACACTCTACCACTTGAGCCAGAGTACCAGTTTTCTGGTGGTTAGCTGGAAATCAGTCTCATGGACTTTCCTGCCTGGGCTTTGAGCTGCGATCCTCAGATCTCAGCCTCCTGAGTAGCTAGGCATAAGCCTCCAGTGCCTGGCCAGGAGGCTAATTTCTGAGCATCATGGCTCAAAGCCAGCCCGGGCAGGAAAGTCTGTGAAATTTTTATCTCTAATTAACCACCAAAATAAATAAATAAATAAAGCGGGAAGTGGAGGCATGGCTCAAGTGGTAGAGTGGTAGCCTTGAACATAAAAGCTCAGGGACTTCTTGCCCGTGTAATTGTAACCTCATGTACAGTATTTTCACAATTAAAAAAAAAAAAGCTCAGGGACTGAGCTTAGGCCCAGAGTTCAAGGCCCAGAGTTCAAAGCCCAGGACCCACACACACACACAAAAAGAATAGCATCTTAATGTAGGATTAATACCATTTTCAAAACCCAGCATGATGGTATGTCCTGAAATCCCAGCTACTCAGGAGGCTAAGGCAGGAGAGTTGTTTTAGCCCAGGAATTATAGAGGCCAACCTGGGCAAGAAAGAAAGACCTCGCC
>NW_012269248.1:898-1805 GCF_000151885.1 Dipodomys ordii
CAAAGACCAGGACCCACACACACACACAAAAAGAATAGCATCTTAATGTAGGATTAATACCATTTTCAAAACCCAGCATGATGGTATGTGCCTGAAATCCCAGCTACTCAGGAGGCTAAGGCAGGAGAGTTGTTTTAGCCCAGGAATTATAGAGGCCAACCTGGGCAAGAAAGAAAGACCTCGCCTCAAAAAGAAACAAAAACATCGAGAAGGAAGAGGAACTGGAAGTATAGATCAGTGGCAGAGCACTCGCCTAACATACATGAGGCTCTGGGTTCAAGCATCACCACCACAAAATGAATAAAATGGCATTATATAAACAGATGAAAACCTTTCCATAACTGAGTTATTTTAATCATTAAAATTGTATCTGGAAATATCTAATGCAGTGTTTTTAACCTATTTTTAATCTTTTGTAAGTATAAAAAAATCACACATCTACCACTTAGGAAATAGTAAAATTCTTCTGGCACAGGCTGAGAACTGCTCTATCCACATATTCTCAGCAGTCAAAATTATGTTCTACTTCTTGAAATCTGTATAAAGGAAAAAGAGTTTTTAGCGGGATAGATTTATTAGTAACCTGAAGATATAACCTTGAAGCCAGACACTGGTGGCTCATGCCTGTAATTCTAGCTACTTAGGAGGCTGATATCTGAGGATCATGGTTCAAAGCCAGCCCAGGCAGGAAAGTCTGTGAGATGCTTATTTCCAATGAACCATCAGAAAACCAAACGTGGGCTATCGCTCAAAGTGGTAGAGCGCCAGCCTTGTGCAAAAAAGCTCAGGGCCAGCACCCAGACCCTGAGTTCAAGCCCCAAGACCAAAAACAAAATAAAACAAAACACATTCCTTTGACATCTATTTCACTGATTAAGTCAAATAAAATGTATACTTTTTTTTAATT
>NW_012269249.1:0-1377 GCF_000151885.1 Dipodomys ordii
TCCCTCAGCTCTTCAGCTCAAGGCGAGCGCTCTACCACTTGAGCTACAGCGCCACTTCCGGTTTTCTGGTGGTTTATTGGAGATAGGAGTTTCATGGTCTCTCCTGCCCGGGCTGGCTTTGAACCTCGATCCTCAGATCTCAGCCTCCTGAGTAGCTAGGATTACAGGCGTGAGCCACCAGCGCCCGGCCATTTTAATATTTTTTAATCCAGCCAAGAGGAATACTGAGCTGGGGGATATGCTCTCTAGCTTAGTAGAAAGCATTTCAACTTTTATGATCTCTGTAGCATACCATATATTTATTTGTAATTATTTGAAATGGACTGTTTTTGGTCTCTTCTGGGATTCTCTAGCAAAAGATTAACTCCCAAAATCTCTCCTGATGAAAATTAGAATAGCTTTAAAAAAAAAGCTTTAAAAAAACATTGAAAATTGTATCGGATGAGGACTGGTGGCACATGCCTGTAGTTCCAGCTGTTCAGGAGGCAGAGAGGGGAGGATCTGGTCAGAGGCCTGTCAAAGCAAAGTCAGCTGGAGACCTGGTCTGAAAAATCAAAAGCAAAAGAGCTGGGTGGGGCGTGGCTTGAGGGGTGAGTTCAGCCTCTAGCATGGAGATGAAGGCAATGAAGAAGAAAGAACACTCAGCCGGTCTTGAGCAACAACACGATTCAATAGATTCGGAAAAGATGTAGTGCATAGTTACATATTTATTTATGATTGGGTCTAAGCCTCTTGTCTTTCATAGTAAAGAGCAGAGACGTTTGCTTTTGAGGTCCCATTACCCCCACCACACCCAATCTCCAGTAAAAGTTTAGACTGTGAACACTAGCTAAGCTATACAACAGATTTAGCAAGAGTGACACATAATCAGAGAGGCTGCCAATGTGGTGAGGCGCTCAGGAACGTGAACTAATGCAGGTACTGCTGGGGCATGGGCATTCATTCAGCCTCTGAACCCAGGACACACGACACGAGAACGCACGAACCCCTTCCGGCCCGTGCGTGTGGAACACCGCCGAGTGGCTGGAAAACCACTGAAGATAAAATACTTTGAGGCCGCTCTGCTGTTTAAAGCCGGCCTTTCCAGAGGGTGCTGGGGGTGAGCGCCTGCGATCGAGCTTCCCCGAGCTTCTTTCCAGGCTGACCGTGCGCTGCCAGGGCACGGCCAGCGTTTTCCCCAAGTAGCTGAGCAACTTTCAGGGCTGGGGCAGTGCACGGCACCGGGGGAGGCGGAGGAGGTTCAGGATCCCTGCGGACTGGCTGGAGAAACACATGAGCACCACGCCCTGGACGGAGGCCTACCCGGGGCTGCCGGGCGGAGCCGCCCGTTCCGCCCTCCCAGGCCAGGGGTCGCGGGCCGAGGGGCCCCGGGCGCCC
>NW_012269249.1:5411-6475 GCF_000151885.1 Dipodomys ordii
CCCCGGGACCCCCCCCGGCGGCGCCCCCTTACCTTGCCGTTCTTGGGGCTGCCGTTCAGGAACAGGGTCACCCGCCTCATGGCGCGGCCCCCGCCGGGTCCGGAGTGCGCCGCCACCCTCCCCGCCGGCCCTCCGCCCACCTCCTTCTCCTCCCGCCCGACCCCTCCCTCCACCCACGCGGACTCCCCGCCCTTCGCCACCTTCCTGCCCTGGCTGACACGCACGCACACACTCACTCACACACACACACACCACACACTCACACTCCGCAGTCCCACACCCCACCGCGGGCCGGCCCTCCTTCCCACCCCGCCCCTCAGGCGTCTCAGCCTGCCTGGGGCCCTTCCCCCACCTCCCCGTGATCGACACGGAGCTGTGCCCAATCAACTGGCGGCACTCTCCAGAACTCAACCAATCACAACCCTGCATTGGGAGGAGCTCAGACGAACCCAGTCCGGGTGGAAGGAGGGTAGAGAGCCTGAAGGCTAGTAGACGGACAGGAGTATCAACCAATCAGAGCAGAACCTAAAGCCAAACGGCCGCGTTAAGAGTTACTGAGCAGGCGCACGCTCAATTCTAGGTAATACTCATTTGCATCTGGTGGGAGGGATTTAACGAAGGAGGTGGGGCTCCAAAAGGCCTACATACCAGTCAATCAGCACTGGCAGGCGGTTCTAGTCCCGGCTACTCGGCCAACCCGGCCTTGTATCATGATTGGTCCAATGAGTCTTTTTTTCGAAGTTTACAGCCTCCAATCAAAAGTGGGAGGAGGGACTACACTAACCGAAGGGTTGCTCCGCGAGGCTCTTCAGTAGAAAGTAGTCCCGGGCTCCGTGTTGCAGCTGGCGTCTCGAGTTGTGGGTGTCTTCGGCCACTTGGGGTGGTTTTTCCCCGCGCTGAGGACGCCCTTGCCACGCACGCGAGAGCAAGGGGCTGCCGGGAGGGCCGGGAGGGCCGGGAGGGCCGGGGCTCGCGCACACGTGCGGGCCGGCGCGTAGAGATTCGCGCAGTAACGCCTCTGCCGGGGGCGGGGCCGCGGTTTGAATCTGGCGGCGGGCGGCGGG
>NW_012269250.1:0-1215 GCF_000151885.1 Dipodomys ordii
AAACAGAATATTTTGGATTTGGAGGTTCTTTTTCGATTTTAGAATAATTCAGTACATTTAATAAGATCTTTTGGCGCTAGCACCTGAATATATAAATCAGAAATTCACTCAGGTTTCTTGCATGTGTTTTTTTTTTTTTTTGGGTGGGTTGTGGGGCTTGAACTCTGGGCCTGGCTGCTATCCCTCAGCTCTTCAGCTCAAGGCTAGCATTCTACCACTTGAGCCACAGTGCCACTTTCGGTTTTCTGGAGATAACAGTCTCACAGACTTTCCTGTCCAAGCTGGCTTTGAACTGTGATCCTCAGATCTCAGCCAGCTGAGTAGCTAGGATTACAGGCGTGAGCCACGGGTGCCTGGCTCTTGCATATCTTGCATATTTTATACCCAAGGACTGAATGTAATTGAAAGCTTTTTCGGGGGGGGGGAATACTAGCTTTTTTTGGAGGGGGGCTTGAACTTGGGGTCTCAAGCTCTTGCTTTATTCACTGAAAGCTGGCATTTTTACCACTTGAATCACAGTTCCATTACTGGCTTTTTGCTAGTTAATTGAAGAATAAGAGTCTTACAGGCTGGCTTTGAACCTCGCTTCTCAGATGTCAGCTTCCTAAGTAGCTAGGATTACAGGTGTGAGCCACTGATGCCTGGCTTGAGCACATTTTGACTGTGATCTCTCATCTAACATCAGGTGTGGAAATTCCCACTTGTAACATTGTGTGAGGAATAAAAGATAATTATGAGTCCAGGCTGGGATCACCTGGGGCCTTTAAAAAGGTGTCAAGGGCCTTTTCTAGGTCACCTGAGTAAGAATTTCTCTGGTGGCCCTTGGTTCTACAGCTTTAGTGGCTCCATTGTATGCCAGCATTGAGAACCAGGCCTTCCCTACTAGGAAAGTTCTGGAAGTCCCTCTGGCTTTTGGCTCCACTGGAGAAATGTCAAGGTGAAAGACTGGAAGAGACGCAGCATACTGTGTAATCAACTGGAAGAAACTTGCAGGTGTCTCCTGCAAGATGGCTTTGTACAAAACATCATTTCTGTGGGAAACAGATCTTGCAAAGTCAAAATGAGTATGTCTTTTTTGGGGGGGGGTTGGTTGTGGGGCCTGAACTCTGGGCCTGGGCACTGTCCCTCAGCTCTTCAGCTCAAGGCTAGTGCACTAACACTTGAAACAGTGCCACTTCCAGCTTTTTTCTTTTTGCTTATGTGGTGCTGAGGAAT
>NW_012269250.1:8800-10128 GCF_000151885.1 Dipodomys ordii
AGAAAAAAGCCAGAAGTGGTGCTGTGGCTCAAGTGGTAGAGCGCTAGCCTTGAGCCGAAGAGCTGAGGGACAGCGCCCAGGCCCAGAGTTCAGGCCCCAGGACTGGACCCAAAAACAAACAAACAAACAAAAAGAATGTGAATGATCTAAGAATCCACAGTCTAGAACATATCACTTATGTGACTCCTCTTAAGCAGCTTTAGCTACTCTGCCTTCTTTTATATTTCAGTGATGTGTGAGAAGATGACTTTTAAGAGTTGAGGGTTGGGGTTACAGGTTGCTAAGTAACTCTCTGGAGGCTACCTTGGGCCTCGGTCCTCTCTGGCAGGAGAGAGTTCCAAAAGTTTCATCATGTACCATGTTCTTCAAACACACACTTTCATAGTGTTTAAGAATAAAGTGAGCTGGGTGCTGGTGGCTCACGCCTATAATCCTAGCTACTCAGGAGGCTAAGATCGGAGGATCATGGTTCAAAGCCAGCCCGGGCAAGAAAGTCTGTGAAACTCTTATCTCCAATAAAGCCATCAGAAAACTAAAAGTACTACTGTGGCTCAAGTGGTACAGTGCTAGCCTTGAGCTGAAGAGCTGAGGGACAGCGCCCAGGCCCTGAGTTCAAGCCCTGCAACTGACCAAAAAAAAAGTCTCACAGATTTTCCTGCCCAAGTGACTTTGAACCATGATCCTCAGATCTCAGCCTTGTAGGTAGCTAGAAATACAGGTGTGAGTCACTGACACTGCCATCCAACTTACCATGAAGATTTTTCTTTCTTTTCTTTTCTTTCTTTCTTTCTTTTTTTTTGGTTGCTGGTTATAGGGCTTGAACTCAGGGTATTGGGTGCTCTTCAGCTCAAGGTGAGCACGCTACCATTTGAGCCACAGGGCCACTTTCAGTTTTCTGGTGGTTAATTGGAGATCAGAGTCTCATGGACTTTCCTGCCCTGGCTGGCTTTGAACCACGATCCTCAGATCTCAGCCTCCTCAGTAGCTAGGATTAGAGGTGTAAGCAACCGTTGCCCAGTATGCCAAGAAGATTTTTAAGCAGAGAAGTTTTCGATGTTAGTTAAGATTGGGACCTTAGAGTAGAGACTAAATGGCCAGCAAAACTAGCACCTGGATAGTGGCTTCTAAAATCATTCTCCAGGAAAAAAAAACCAGAGCTCCTGGAGGAAAGACTGAGACTACAGCTGGGCAGACAATCCCTAAAATATCTAGTAGTGCCTGAAAGTTAGAAGTACTAAATCAAAACTCTCTCTCTCTCTCTCTCTCTCTCTGTACACACACACACACACACACACACACACACACACACACACACACACACACACACA
>NW_012269251.1:0-1153 GCF_000151885.1 Dipodomys ordii
GGGTCGGTCATGGGGCTTGAACTCTGGGCCTAGGCACTTTCCCTCAGTTCTGCAGCTCAAGGCTAGCGCTCTATCACTTGAGCCACAGCGCCACTTCTGGTTTTTCCTGCTTATGTGGTGCTGAGGAATCAAACCCAGGGACTCATGCATGCAAGGAAAGCACTCTACCACTGAGCCACCTTCCCAGCCCGGAAACTTGTTTTTGAAGGATGAGCAGAGAAGGGCTGTGAGCTGGTCTCTGCGGCCAGGTTGAGCTGTTTATACCTTGTTCCTGCTAAGTAGCAGGACAAGTGTGAAACCTCAGATTCTCATCTACAAAACCACAGCAACAGTAGTGACCAAACTTGTCCACCAAGCTTCTGTGGGAACTCATGAAAATGTAGGGTGCCTAGTGCAATACCAGAATAAAGCCCTCAACCAAAGGTAGGCTAAAGTGACACTTCATTGCCACCAAAACCAGCCACAAAATCCTCCACAAATGCAAGAGAATGAAATTACACAGATGTGATATCTGACTCCACGGATAAACATCAATGACCTAAGTCCAAATGGAAGAAAAATTAATTTTTGTACCATCTTGAAACTCTCTCCTAAGTAAGCACTATATCAAAAAAAATTAAAAGTAGAAGTCCAGGCCAGTGAGAAATAACAGATTTCAGTCATTAAACCATTAGTGGAGCTGTGGCTCAAGTAGTAGAGCTCTAACCTTGAGCAAAATTAATACTCAGGGACAGCCCAGGCTCTGAGTTCAAGCCCCAGGATGGGCATGAAAAAAAAAAGGCGTAAAAAAACAAACAGAAATAAAACAGCTAATGATATGTGAGACGCAGCCAAAGCTGCACTCGGAGTCAATCTGAGAGAAGGAAAAATTCAAAAGGCCCTAAATTCTCAGAGGCTCCCATCAGCTCCTGGAGGACAGAACAGCAAACTGTAGGGAAGCAAAATACACTGGACACCAGTGGATGTCACAGTGCATATACCAACCTGGACTGTATGTGATCAAGTGAGCACAGTAGCAACAATGCTGATGGCTTCAAGTAAGACAGAGAAACTTACCACATGCCAACATCTGTGAAGAACTTTTCAAAAGTCATAAAAGAATTGCTTCAGTTAAAATTTAAAATAGGGGCTGGGAAGGTGGCTCAGTGGTAGA
>NW_012269251.1:6358-7457 GCF_000151885.1 Dipodomys ordii
CCCTGCACTCAATGCCCAGTGCTACTGCCCTTCCCTCCCCCTGCACTCAATGCCCAGTGCTACTGCCCTTCCCTCCCCCTGCACTCAATGCCCGGTGCTGCCATCTTCCCTCTCCCTGATGCTGCTGCCGCCTCCCTTCCTCCCCCTGCATGCTGAGTTGAGTGTGCCAACCCAGGAGAGGCAGCTTACCAGAACAGCAGCACCCCTCAGAAAGGATAATAGGTGGGTGGCACATGTCTAAGATACGGTAAGACAATCCAGGGTCCCCCCGAGCCTGTGCGTTCATCCAGATCTCAGTCCCTCTACAGAAAACTCCATTCACCCTGGTGACCTCACTGTCTTCCCAAAGCCTCCCCTATGCTGGCTGGGTCCACGGGAGAACTTGGCATCCACCATGCTATTCTCCAGAGAAATAATGAGAAGTTCATCCCCACTCCTGGCGAAGACCTTTCAGAACACCAGCCAGAGAGAGTGCCTCTCTCTCCAGAGAATGCCTGCCTCTTGCTTCAATGTCCTCACACAGATTTAAGCAATGGCCTGGAGAGCGTGACCTCTGTCCAGCAGTGCTGGAAACAGGTGACCCAAAAGGTGGTCAGAGTTCTTCCACTTCTTCTAAATAAATGTGGGCTAGTCAACCGTGATTTGCAAACTGAGTGAAGACAGGGTGTTTCTGATTGCAGCCCCCACAGGCACCTCTCTCGCTCTCTCTCGCAGAGGCTTCTCCATAGGTTCTCAGGGCTGTCTTTCAGTTTGAGACACAAACATGTGGCAATACAGAGACAAACTTGCAAAGGACTCATGTCTAAAGGCTGGAGACCTGTTCCTTTCCCAAGCAGTTCTCATTTGCAAGGGATTTAGTCAAACAAACAAAAAGGAGTGGTGTTTGGGTAGCAGGGAAAAGACTGAAACAAAGAAAAGATAATGTGTTTTCCAAGAAGGCTTATTTAATTTTATTCCTATAAACAATCTCAAAGTAAACCACGTCAGCTTTTCCTGGCCAAGAAAATGAGAGCCCAAAACTTCCTGTTTCTGCTTGGCAGAACCAGACAAACTACCTACATCCTGGTAGACCATGGGGAGGGGGAGGGCACGGGGGGGG
>NW_012269252.1:0-1631 GCF_000151885.1 Dipodomys ordii
AAGAGCTGAGGGACAGCGCCCAGGCCCAGAGTTCAGGCCCCACAACTGGACCCCCCCCAAAAAAAAGAAAGAAAAAAAAAAAGAAAAAGCAACACCAGACCTAGAAGAGTAAGTTATTCTTGTCCATTGTCTCCTGTAGAAAATGGGGAAAAGCACCAAAGCTGACCTACCCACATTACTAGTTTGTAAAACCCAAAACCCAGTTGATACATGCAAAAAGCATTATGCAAGTGAGCTATTCCTCTGTCCAAAATCATTAAAAGCCAGTCAATTCTGGAGAGGGATTACAGTAAAGCCAAGAATCACATGTAACCACCCTTGCTCCAGCGTGGAGCTTGGATGAGCCAACGCCCCCAAGGCCCTTGCCAACCATCAGGCATGACCTCAGA
Organism: Dipodomys ordii; assembly: GCF_000151885.1. Lineage (NCBI taxonomy): Eukaryota > Metazoa > Chordata > Mammalia > Rodentia > Heteromyidae > Dipodomys > Dipodomys ordii. The sequence continues at coordinate 390 of NW_012269252.1, forward strand.
ACAGCTGTGAATCTACTCAACCAAATTGTGGCCTTCTGGTTTAGAACACTTCCCATCCTACCTGCAGGTGGGACCCACTGGAGGCAGTCAACCATATGTCCAATTGAGTGAAGACACATAGTTCCAGCCCACCCAAGCAATCAATGTGCAAACCACCAAAGAAAAACGAGTGGAAAAGCAGGAAATAATTTTGAGGGCCTATCAGTATGTCTCTTAAGGAACACCCCCCCCCAACTCCAGTGTATCTCACAATCCATTTTAGTGTACCTAGCCCTTTTTTTTTTTTTTTTTGGTGATGGTACAGGGGGCTTGAACTCAGAGCACTACTTCCAGGTTTTCTGGTGATGGTGGTAGATTTGGTGTTTGTTTGTTTGTTTGTTGGTGGTTTATCAGAGATACGATCTTATGCCTGACTTCCCAACCACAATACTCAGATCTGAGGTTGAGTCACTAGGATCATAGGCATGAGCCACCAGTGCCCAGCTGGATCTAACCAATCTTGAAATATCACTCTTGATGGGTGCGGGAGGAAAATTACTTAAGGAGGAAAAGGGATTATTCACCCATTTTCTTCCCTATTTTAATTGGACCGCCCACTGTCCCCTACAGGTGGCACTTGTTCTAGTTAACTGAACACTGAATGTTTTCAAAGACAAACCAAAAAAAAAAAAAAATTGCTGCTTTTGTCTGGACTGGTTGATTCTTAGCTCCTCTTCCCTTCAGCCAAGTGACCTTGGTCTCTCTAGGCCTCTCCAGGGTCTTTCTGGCCTAAGGGGTGTGGTCCTGTTCTTTTGGAAAAGAAAAAGATCTGACTAAATGTGACCTCATTTATAAATATGGAGCTGAAAGATAAAGTTCTGTGTAAAGCAAGCTGATCAAAGGCCGTGAAGGCCACTGCTGTAGGCCTCACAGGTCCAGGCCTCTCGGGAGCAATGCCCACTCGGCAGGAGTGTGTTCTTTCTCCTAAGGCAACCCACCAACAGTAGTTTTATGCTTCTAGAAGATGTTTCATGCTAACAAAAATCACAACTCATAAAAAAAAAACCTTTCATCAACTGCAAGCCTGATTCTAGGGCTGGAAAAACATGGTTATCTGTGATGTCTCTTGGGTCTTTCATGTTATAAAGCCTGTTTCAATCTGGGCAACAGCTTCCTAGTGTCTCTCTCTTTCTCTGTCTTTTTCTCTTTCTCTCTGCCTGACTGTGTCTGTCTGTCTCTCTCTCTCTCTCACACACACACACA
>NW_012269252.1:7801-8422 GCF_000151885.1 Dipodomys ordii
AAGAGCTGAGGGACAGCACCCAGGCCCAGAGTTCAGGCCCCACAACCGGACCCAAAAAAGAAAAAGCTTAGGGAAGATGGGAAGTCTGCTAAAAAGTAACATCTACCCATAGAAGTTTGTCTACATACGCATGCCCATGCATGTGCGCACGCGCACAAACACACACACACATACACATCAAAGAGCTAGGCATGGTGGCTTGTGTCTGTAAACCCAACTAATTGGGGGGGGGGGGAGACAGAAGGATTGAAATTCAAGGCTAGCCCAGATCACAAGACCCTTTCTCAAAAAACAAGTTGCAAGTCGGGTGCTGGTGGCTCATGCCTGTAATCCTAGCTACTCAGGAGGCTGAGATCTGAGGATCACCATTCAAAGCCAACCTGGGCAGGAAAGCCATGAGACTCTTACCTCCAATTAACCACCAGAAAATCGGAAGTGGCACTGTGGCTCTAGTGGAAGAGCGCTCACCTTGAGCTGAAGAGCTGAGGGACAGCACCCAGGCCCAGAGTTCAAGATCCACGACCACAAAAAAAAAAAAAAAAAATTGCATGTGATAGCATGGGCATATATGGTCCCAGCTACTTGGGAGGCAGACATAAGGTATCACCATCTATGGCTGAC